>NC_046337.1:2702500-3002500 GCF_000738735.6 Corvus cornix cornix | reverse complement strand
AGTAAAATTTTCATTCACCACTTCCCATCTCTTCCTGACTTTTTCATCTTTTGCCAGCCTGGAGTTTTTGTGCAAAGTGTGAGATGCCTTCCTTGCTTTCTCAGCCACCAAGAGTCTTTTAACTTTAAAAAAAATAAAAGTAAATGCAGCATTATTTTTGAAGACAAATGTTGTTTCTCTATCAGGTTGTCTGTTGCTTTTCCTTCACTATGTTGCAGGACAGAGAGAGAGACTGAAAGCAACACCGATTCACTATTTCAAAACAGTCCGAAATGTGCTCAGGTCAAAAAGAAATCAATGTGTCCATGAGTGTGATTTCAGAATTGAAGTCGTTTATGGAGGGAAAAAATCCCAATGAGAGCACATTGTAAGTTGAAGTTAATTTAAAGGTTTAAAACATATATGAATATTTAAGGAGAAATTATCTTGGTAGCTCTATCATTCTAAGAAAAGGTCAATCCTTAATAGTTCAACAACCAGGACTGATTTTCTTTCAAGGCAAGTTTGGAAGGCAGAGCACAATTTGTCCTTCTGTGGCGTACATCGAGGTATTGATACGCAGGTCTCAGATGCCAGGATGCCAACCCTCTTCCTCTTTTTTTTTTTTTTTTTCTTTTTTTGCAGTGTTTCATGTACTATCTTTAGGCTTTCTCAAAATCAACTGCTTGATTTACCCATCCTTCCTGGGAATTTATGATTCATATCTTCCCATTTTTTCCCCCTCCCCTCTCTTCTGCCAGACCTTTCCAACTCCCAACTGCTGTTCTATCTTCTATATTAAGCACCCCAGGCTCTGATGTACTTGACAGTGCCCTGTACTTTAAACACACACACAAAAGCACTCTGGTGATCTGAGATATCTTCTACAATGTGACATACATACACCAACCTCAGATTCCAGACCTTTCGCAATCTCAATAAATACTTCACATTTTTATCTTTTTAAATTTGTTTTATTCTATTATTTTTAAAAGGGATGGGGGGAAAAAAAAAATCATTGACAGTTATATAATGTGTATTATTTACTTAATAGCTGTTCTGGTCTATTGGGTAAATATATAGCCAGGCAGTTTTTAAAAACACGTATTACAGACCCAAGAGACCAGAGAGACTCCGAAGCAGCTGTTCCAGTCTATTGGGTAAATATGTATTTAGGCAATTTTTCAAAATATGTTAAAACTCCTTCAGTGCCATTCTGGTCAATTGGTTAAATATGTATTTAGGCTTCTTTTATTAATGCCTTTCATGTAGCCGATAGACTGAAGGAACTGCAACTGCTGAATATGTTTTCATAATTTTTACCTGTGGGTATCACTGGGAGTTGTTTCCTGGATTCCAGCTCCGTCCCCTGCTGCTGCAGCACTGAGGATGAGCTGGGAGTCACAGCCATCGCCACCGAGAGCAAATACAAATATTCCTGCACGTGAGCAATGCCAGGAATGACATTATTCCTTCTGATTGTCATCCCTGCTCACTGGAAGCAATGCTCTCCATCTATTTTTCCTCTCTGTCAGTGGACTGACACACTTTGCATTGTGCTGTGCTGGTTAGACTGATGGGTATTTTTAAACCAGCCACGTTTTTCCATATTCAGAGGCACAAAATGGCATTTTGAAGCCCTGCTGTCAATTCTGGGGTTGTTTATACGAGTGAAGTTTAGCACACGCTTAAATATGAGCCAGATCAGGGCTCAACCAACAGGACTTAAATTGCTTTATGATTTAAAAAAAAAAAATACATATGCCTCCAAAATCTTTTTAGGTGTTCAAGGTGATAGGAAAATCAAGTCTGATGGCTGAGCTGTAACACAAGTTTCTGAAAATCTTAATGCAAAGTGGCTGTGACAGATGTGAACATGCTGGGGTCTGTAGAACTTCTGCTGTATTTCAGCTGAAGATTTATATTTACATCCAGTTCTTTCAGAGTGAGCTCTGGTGAGAATTTCATACAGTGAGAGAAGGAGGGGCTGGGCTTAACTCAGTGGCTCAAGGAAGCTTTTCCAGGCTTGTTTCTGTTAAACCACAGCTTTCAAGACAATTATATTTGCTCCATGGTTCTCTCTTTGCCTTCCCTCTCTTTATGGAGCAGACATTTCCATTGAACTGCTGTTGTAAATTAACCCAAATTTTATTGTTGCAAAAACAGGACTAAACAAATATCTCCTTTTATCCCCACTGCATGAACTGACAGCATAAACTCTTTCTCAGTTTGTTCCTTAATGATAAATTATTAACCATCCACATAGAATCAATCCCCTTCAGCCTGCAATGGTCTGTTCATCCACAGAATGTCTTCATTTTCCTGTGCTGGTAATTATTTCAGGAAAAAAATTTTAATTATTTCAGGAGTGTCCTCAGCTTTCCTTGAAACCTGAGTTACTACTGGTAGTAGGTGGCTGGTCTTGACCTATGGTAGAGTCAGTTCTGGTGTTTGCATCCCACCTCTTGTTCCTTCAGGATGGGTTTGCATTCTCCCTTCCCAGCAAAAATGTGTTGCTCACCCATCCAACTATCAGAGACATTGTTCTACCTTCTATTTTCCAGAAATTTTGAGATAGGTTATTACAAGTTGTAATAATTTTCAGTTATTTCTATTGGTTTTTTATGTTTATCTCAAACAACATTTTTATTAATGAAACTACCGTAAATATTTCCCTCAAATGTGTGTAGAAAGATGGACTTGATGATCTTGGGGGTGTCTCTCCCAGCCTTAATGCTTCTGTGATTCTCCTGTGGAAATGGAAAGGACTAGTAGTCAGAAACTACGTGGGGAAAATGAGGAATACAAATGTATGCTCACACAGGTTCAAGCACAGCTATATGTACATATGGAGACAGAAATGAAAATTCGGTGTATAATAAAAAAATATGTATTTAGACAGGCACTTGATAAACTGGACATATTCTTGCTGAAGTCAGTGTGGACACTTTAATTTAGGCGAAGTGTAAACCTCTACAGACTGGAGTAAAATGATGTCACCATTTCAAATAAATCAACTGTTTTGCATTAATACAAGTTTAATAGAAGTTTAAATCAGAGGATTTCTAAAAGAAAAACAAATGTGGAAAAATATTGATAAGAGTTCTGACAAGGAATATGAATAAATGAAAATGTTGATAAGAACTCTGGATACATTTGATGATTTATTGCCAAAATAAGTAACTTTATTACCCAAATTATTAGACCAGCTGTAATGCCAGGATAAAAATAACAGTGATGCTATGTCACTCACATAATTTCATAAACAATGATCAAATCCCTTCAGAATAAGAAACATCTTGTCTGTCAAAGATTATGAGATGCTTTCCAGATCCACCAGTATATCCAGGCCTTTCCATTAATCAGTGCCACAGAGGCTTTTTTTTCTGTTGAAATTACTGAGCTGGATGCCGGGAGATGCTCTCAACAGGAACTGCTGCTGTGTAATAGACTCAAGCCTGAAATGTGATTCTGTCTTTACAACACAAGGATCCCTGCTGGCTTAGAGTGCTGGTGGATCCTGTGCCCACATCTGGATGTTGAGTTCATTCTGTAGAAAAGGGAAAATTCCAGTTTTAATAATATTCCAGTTTGCTGGCATTGGGGTTTTTTTTGATTCACCAATTTACTTCGTAAGTTATTGGTGAGGTTTTCTTTTTCAAAGGATGCTCACAGCCTGCCAGGAGAAATGTGGGTAAACTGTAACTGCAGCTTCTGGAATGGCTCTGCCAAACTGCTGCACTTCTGCCCCTTTAACCGTGTTCATGTGCTCTCCTAGATAAAAAATGGAATTACCCATTTCTGTGGGAAAAAAAAAAAAAAAACCAAAACATTACTGAGCCTTAAAAACTTAAAACTTAAAAATTAAAAAATAAATTTAAAAAGGTAAAAAAATGAATAAAATCTATATGCATATCAATAAGTATTAATTATCTTTACAATACATAAAGAATAGAAAGAAGGAGAAGTCCCTGTTGCTGCAGAGCAAGAAGGTTTTTGTGCTTGTGTGTGGCAGCAACTCTCACAGAGGGCAGGAGACTGGGTTAACCTACCATCACCATAATTTGGTTTGGCAATTTCACTGATCATAAGAATATTTATTGTATCAAAATGTGTGACAGCTTTGTGATGGGCACAAATGGGGGATGAGATCAGACCCCATTTCATTAGATTAAATGGAAATGTGATGTTTTCAACAGTCAAAAAACACTGGAGACATCATCAAAGCTATCAGTGCCCATCTCTCCACAATCTCTGCTATGATCATTTTGTTCCCTTACCATTGATCTAGTACAAAACTGAAAATTAATTTAAAGAAGGAAAGATCTTCAAATATTTATATATGAATATTTGTGTGGGCAAAATGCAAGCTGAGCTAAGAGCTTGTTACACTCACCCAGATGAAAACTAAACCCAGAGCACCGGCCAAAGCTCTTAAAGAGTAAAAAGATGACCTGCACTGACTTCAATGGACATGAGGGATAGCCCAGGTCTTGAGTTCTCCTTCCAAATCTGTGCTCACATGTTCTTTTTCCTGCTGCAGAACACCTTACCTCTCTCTCCAGGAAAGTTTGCACATGCAACCCTTTGATTTGTGAAGGTGACACTCGGCAAAAGCAACCGGAGCCCAGATGGCAAAGAGAAAAATGATGGCTGAGGTGGAGGTGCAGGTAAATACACAGGGGCACAGAGGAGATACAGCACGTTGGGCAGCTCATTTGTCAGCTGAACAGCAGCCCAGCCTTTCCCAGCAGACATTTGCTTTGTTCCATGTGATATTAAGTAAATGCGATATCGTAAAACTGATAAAAAAGAGCTGATCAATTGAAACTGGCTGGACCCGAGCCACTTCTGTACTCTGTCACCACCTGCAAGAGAAAAAAAAAAGGTGCTACAAAACACCTGAGTCTACCACTCTTGCTGTACTGGCTTTCCACTCAAAAGCACACAGCAGCATATCCAAAGTCTCCCTTGCCTTTGAAATACGAGTCCTTCTTTCCTTAATGTGCTCTGGACACCACTCGCAAACTGAAATGGATATTCCCCGGTACCATTCAGAGTTTTACTGTGTTTCCCTGGCCTCTGCAATGCAGCACTGGGAGCAGAGATTCCTCCTCAAGATTTCTCTGCCTGGAGAAAAAATGGTCCTTCTCAGTAATGAATAATGTGCACACCCCCCATCAGCACTGTCATTGTCTCATGAGGAGACCAGCACCAAAGAGTCCGCTGGATATGGCACGATGCAGATCCACCACAGCCAGTGGGAGCAACTCAGAAGGGGACTGAGAAAGGAAAGCCCTCCTAGTGCCAGAAACTGCCCTCCCACCCCTATCTGTGGCACACATGGACGGACTGAGCTCAGCACATCTGAGCACAAGGTTTCTGCCTCCAGGAGCTGGCGAGCCCCAGGCTGGGGTCACAACTCAACACTTCTCCGTCAGGGAGCAGAGAATCCCTTCAGCTCTGTGGGATGCTCTTATGCACGTCCAAAAGCATAGATGTGGTTCTGGCAGGACTTTTCTCTTTCTAATTTTAGTAAAATATTTACAAGAGAGAGGTACTTCCTCACAGTACGTCAGGCATTAGTCACTGATAAGAGCGAACATAAATTCTGGGCTTTAATCTTACATTGTATTATTCCAAAAGCCACCTTAACATGCAATGATACCTTATAATATCAAATTTTAAACCCCCCCAACTTTTAGAACAGTTAGCATATGTTTATGGGAAATGGAACAGCAGACTCCCAATGGCGAGCCTAAAATTAGGCGACATTGTTTAAAATACCTTCAGAGTCTTTAATCTGATTTTTTTCTCCAGTCTAAGCACTTGAAAACCCGATGATAGGCGTATTTGTTTGATATATAAAACTTTAAGTATTTTTCTCTCTAAAAGGCGAGTTTCCTTGCTTTTGAGAAATTTTCTTACTGGGAAGGCTTCCAAATCCCCTCTCATGTAGCTTCATGGAATTTTCTCAGCTCTTGTGTTTGCTCCTTCTCCACACCTCTTCCCCAGTGCAGAGGCACATCTGTCTGTTTTCTGCCTTATCAAGCAGACATCTACATCTGTGAGGAAAACTCCACTTCCTTGGCTAAAAACCTGTATCTGATTGTGGTAATAAAGCGCTACTTCCTCAGTTCAAAACATACATCAGACAGGACCAATTACTTCAAATGACTCATAGCAACAGGGAAAGCAAGGCTCGTCTTTGCGGAGCCTTTGAACTTCCACCGCTTCAAAGGTGTACTGAAACGTGGTTATGAGGCGATTGTCTAAAATTGCCAAATTACCAGGTTCCAAGCTTTGACATTTGTTATTCTGAGCAATGAGACAAAGGAAAGCAGTTTGCTCACCCGCTGAGAAATACAGAGCAAAACAAAAAGAGATTTCCTAGGTGAAGGGAGCCTTCAACACGCTGAATTCTTGAACGTGGAACAGAAAAATGCTCGCGCCTTAAATTAATCAAATAATACAATTAGATTATCAAACAATACACAATAATAATGCAAAACGCAAACAATATGAGCCAAAGCTACTGAGGGAATTTAATGGTAATTTCAATCACAGCCTGGAGGTCAGAGAGGCTCAAGGTGTTATTAATGGGAATCAAAGCTTTTCACCTTTAGGTCACCAACTCGAATGTGGCACAGGTTGGTTCTGACCGAGCATCATCTCCATCTGGTAATTACCGTAGGGGTTTGTGGTCTCGATAGCCCCACAGGAGAGGAATATGCAGAATCCAGCATGAGAATGTGCATCAGCTGCAGTGGCCAAAAGATGTCCAGCAGTAGACAGATGATCCAACAGAAGACACAAGAATGTGCAACTCAAAGCTCTTCTTTCGGTAAAGATTTCAGTGATTTCTACTACTTCCAAGCAGTATTAAATAAAGTTCTGAAGTTGCTGTCTAAAACTGCCAAATTAATTGTTTCTGATAAGTCAGTTTCCACTTTCCTTATGCTGGGCATTGTCCTTGATGGTCATGGCTCTCTCCTGGCAAGTACCGTGCCCAACGAGATGCAACAGTCTAGTGGGTTAATAGTTATTTTCGAATGGGCTGATCCAGTCTCTCTAACTGTCATTACAATTAAATTAACCTTGAAAAATTAACTTAAAGAAGAATCCAATGCACTGAACATCATAAAGCATATAATTATTACCTACTGACCCAAAGTTATTTGGGTACTCATGATGCAACTGTTATTTTATCAGGAATCTTCCAATATTAAGACCACATTTAAATGAATACAGCTCTAATTCAGGAATGTGTTTTTATTTGTTCCATTTTCATAATGAGACATTTAGTTTTCATTTTGCCATTTTATGTGTTTTCTTAAGAATGAAGGTGATCAGGAACGTATTTGGAGGGCACATGACACGTGACAAGGAAGGTCTGTCTCATCAGCATTATGACATCACTATGAAAGATCTTGACAGCTGAATTTATCCATATTAGGTGGATACTCTCCACAGGTCTCTAAAGAAATAAGGGAGCGTTTTCACCCTCAGATATTTTTGCATTGAACTTGCATGTCATGAAATGTGGTGATTTATCCTCTGAACTTCTTTGGGAGAGCTCTAAATCCATCCAGGTTTGTGCACAACTTTCACCACGGCACATTCTGGCTCCACTAGGCTACATTTACCTAATCCTTGGTCCTTGGTATCAGAGGAACCATAGCGGTTTGTTCTGGAGAGTTGTGGGGCCCCTCTGAGCCCATATAAACACTTGACAAAGGACTCCAAAATTCATTCTTTCTTTTCCCTAGAAGTCTGGGTAGGAGGAATCATGATAATTCCAGGTGAAGAACAGCTGAATAAAGTATTTGTTTTCCTCATCATTGGACCAGATATTCATTAGTCTACTTTTAATAAGTTATTTGGGTTTGTTCCCAAGAAAGCTCACTGTCAAAATTCAGTGATGGGACTCCCCAGAACAAACATGATACAATCCCATTCCCTGTTTGGGAACTCTTCAAATCCGTTTTCTCTTGCAAATAGCTAAATATAATCAGGAAAATCAGGGTTCCATTAATGTTTGGCAATATCTACATTAAAACTGCTGCTTCTCTACAAGTTTTGACAGAAATATGTTAATGCAACTATTCAAGTAGAGAAATGCAACAACAGAGAGGCAGAGAAAAGACACTTGAAAATCCCAGTTGCCACAGTGGAGGTCTTTTCAGGGCTAGAAGCCACTTCTGGCTTTGCTAGGAAGCCTACAGGCACTTCTTTTTATGAGTAAGTTACATCTGTTCAGGCACTGCACTTTCCTAACACCATACTTTTGTTTTTTAGACTGAGGATCCTTCAAGTCTAGCAGCTCAGATGCTTGCATCCGTCTGTAGCCTTTTGGGTAAATACCTGTCACTTTAGGCAGCCTTCTCCAGTTCTCTCCTCCACACTGAGACTCACATTGTCCCACTGACACGCTGCTTGCTCTCCTGTGGCACACGGGAGAGTGCCACCAGCCCAAGACCTTCGGCGTCACTCCGCGTAAGGAAACACAATTTGTCTCTGACAGTTTCTGCCTTTTCTTGCTTATAAAACTCAAAAACATCTCTCAGAGATGCGTCTGATGGAGCAAAGAAATGTGGACTGTCTGGTCAGTCCCCAACTGGTTTCTGTGCCTGTGTCTTTGCTGGGCAGATTTGGGGGTATTTGTCAGCAGAAACAGCCACACCTGGCTTTGTAGCCCTCTCTGATGAATGTTATGCGCACAGGGCACGTATTTTTCGTGTTTGTCACAATTCTTCCTGTTGAACACAAATCCCTTCATTCTGTTTTAAGGAGCCTAAGAACAACTACTTCTATGCAAAATCAGAGGGTCAGGTTAGCCCTGTGTCAACAGAAATGCACTTATCTCTCCAGGGACATACATTTTAAGAAAACAGTTACTCCTAAGAAACCGTTGGTCACTCATCTGGAAGGACCAAGAAAACTTAGTCAAGGTCTGTGTCAGAAGTTTTAAATTGTCACTGCAATCTAGACCAAGACTAACTCAATTTTCCTTTGCACCATTCTCTATGTCAAGGCTCAACTTGTATTTTCCCGTTCTCCCAGAGCACCATGCATCCATGTCCATGGAGACTTTACTGGTGACACCCTCACTACTCCAAAAAAAATTTTAAATCCACTTTCCTTTAAAAATAAGCTACAAACATTATCAATATTCTTAAATATCGGTTGTATCTCAGTTAGAGGGTCACCAGCCTGGAAAAGATGAGAAGCTCATAAATAAGCCCATAAACTCCCTTTCATCTCAGGACAATGAATGAGGAGAACCAGAGTACAAACAACTTTGGAGGAGCTATGTATGTTCTCCCTACTCTGATACAACTCGGAACGATGTTTTCTGTCATCCACCCAGGAGCTGGATTTACGAGCACGTCAGCGCCTGCATTTCAACTGAGGATGCCCAGATGGGGAAACCCTCTCACCAGCACTATGAAATACCCATCTGCTGTGTGTTAATATTCCTCAGGGAATGATTGTTTCCTGCTGCCTGGCTCTTATGGTTGGTGTTGGGAGGCTGGGATGGAGGAGCACAAACCAGTGTGGCTCTGGAGTGAGGATGAGGTCGAGCCACCGTGGGACAGTGTCAATTTAAGGATGATCTTTGAAAGCTCTAAGACATTCCATTCGCAGCACAAAGCACATTGAAAAGCAAAATGTCCCCTATGCATCTGTTTGACCAAATAATACGTTTATAGCACTATTATCAGATCAAGAGAAACAGTTAACTGAGACATGACATGTAACTGTTAAAAATTACACACCATCAAACATCAGCCAGGGACACCGAAAGGAACAGTTGACGCCTATAAATAAAAAATGATGTAGAAATTAAACAAACAACCCACGGAGACTCTTTCAGGTTTTTTCTTTCCCCCCGTTTCTTATGTTAAACCACACAATAAATGGTCTTTGAGTTGCAGAGGTTTAATCTATGTGCAGAAAGGGAATTAGAGGCTGATTCAGGGTTTTTTTTTCCCTTTCCTTTCCTGGAGGCCTCTTTTTTATTTTCTTTCCAGGTATTGATCGTGAAAGTGATATCACACCAGAAGGTGCATTGATATGGTGTTGAGTAACAGAAAACTGCAAAGACTCCTTACAGTATAATCAAAGCTTCTGTCCAAGCCCCCACTCTGATGAAATCCAATCAATAGGGACGATTAAATGACACATACAGAGCCATCAATATTAAATACAATCCATTTCCTGTACAAGAGCAGTGCAATGTAAAGTGGACAAGATAAAACTTGAATAGGCAGGTTATTTACGATGCTTGTACAGTATTTAAGCAGTGATGAAAGTTGGGAGCATGCTTGATTTGCATATTAATAAAAAAAGCAAATAAGCTTCTCAATGCACATAAAATATAGTTTGGGGGCTTTGCAATGTTTCCAAACAATATTTTTTTTTAAAGTTATTTTTTAGAGGGGCAAAGTCAGAGGGGAGTTGACTCCAAATTGAAAAACTGTAGATTCTACAATCTGTGATCTTAACGAGCCGTTGGGTTCTTACAGAGCTTATTCAGAAGCCCACACCATTTCCCTGTTGCCTGTGCAGTGGAAGACAGGGTTTCAGATAATTCATGCAACTTTAGTCTGAATTTTACCTCCAGAGGTGAGGAAGAGACCTCCAGGAAGTGTCACAATTTCCCACCATGAGCAAAGAGGCAATATTGGAAGGGACCTTAAGGACCATCTCGTTCCAGCACCTGCCATGGGCAGGGACACCTTCTGCTAGACCAGGTGGCTCCAAACCCCATCCAGCCTGGCCTTGGACACTTCCAGGGATGGGGCAGCCACAGATTTTCAGATCTCCCAGTGGCTGTTAGGGTTGCCAGAGGGCCCATCAAAGGAAGGGTTGGTTGCCTGTGCGGAATTCCCTCACGAGCTTGCCCTAAGAGGTACACTGTAGTGCTGTCCCTGGGTTAGGGAGAGTCCACCTGCTGAGATAAATGCTTTTTGGTAAACTCCATCCTCTGCTCTGCTGTGCCAGTCAAAATGCTTCCTAGGTTCTTACAGCATCCATGTGCTGCAAACACTGAAAACCACATCTAACCAATCTGGGTTTCCTTCTCACATATTTCTTCATACCACGGCTTCACAACATTCAGGTGAGGAAATGGCCAAAAATATGGATCTCCAGCAAATCAGGCCCTGAATCAGACTGTCTTTTGTTCTGGAAAAGTAAGAGCAAGGATGAATGAACTTCCCTCAGAGGGAAAGAAACAAAAGGAGCAGCGGATTGGTAGAAAGGTATCACTATGCTACCCTTGAGCACATTGTTCTTTGCTTTTCACACATGAATCCTCATCATATTGATTGATAAATACAAATTCCTTTCTCCCTTTTTTAATGTCAATTCATTCTTTTTCAACATTAAACTTTTGCAGTATCTTTGAAGTGAACAGATAAAATTTCTCATCACCAAAACTCGGAAACCTAGAAGGACCGTTGACAAGTTTAAAGTTAATCATGTATTTATGTCCTTTGTTATACTGGGCCATAACTGGGTTTGGTATCTTCAGGATGAAAAACCCTTCATCTTAACACAATTTTCAAGGATTTTTAAAAAAACTCCTCAATAAAAGTTTTATAGAGAAAGTAAGCCTGAAAAATGTTCTTGGAGATGACACTACTCTCTGCCAGGACACTTTCACAAATACTGTGGGGACAGCAGGTTGTTTGCCAATGAAAAGCTACTTTCTCTTGACAAAATTGAAAATTGATGACAAAGTGATTGGGTATTTCTCAAAATGCTGTCAAATGTAATGACATTGGGTGTGTTCCAATTAGTTTTGTAGGCTTTCGAGATGCAGCTCTCTCTCCTTGCCTTCTGTGTAAAAAACTTTGTGGCGTGAGTCTGGTCTGCTGAAGGACAGCTAGAGCTGCTACAGCTCCCAGAATTTGCTAGGGAATAAGGCTGCACTGACACATCTAGTCTGGACTAAATAATCAACTTTCACTTTGCAAAACTTGAGCTTTCTTGTCCAGTTTGATGCAGCGTTATTTACACACAGTGCAGGTCTGTAGGTCATGTTGCTGCTAAGAGAGTAGGGGGAATTTGCTGATAAAATAACGAAGTTCCTTTTGTTTGGCCAGTAATTAACCACACTCCTATAAAATCAGAGGTGCCACGAGGTGCCTGGGATGTACTGAGCATCCTACCACCAGGAGAAGAGGGGAGAGAGAAGCCAAACGCTCCAGCAACGTCAACGTGTGTCCCCTTTAGGCTGTGGAAACCAGGATCTCCCTCTTTCCCTCCTATCTGAAGCACAAACAACATAAAGCTGGGGTAGGATTGATACGGAATGCTACATAAAATGTTTGCTTATAATTATTTCTAGCACCCTTTTGAAGCTTAGGGATAAAACATTTCTAATTATTCGTCAGGCCGTTGGAACTCCTAGGCCTCTGTAATAGGGATTTAGCAGAACAACAAATAACATACAGGGATCCAGATGAAAGGAGTGAATTTGAAGGGATTATTACCATAAAAAAAGCAAATGACTATTTGATGGAGTTACAACAATAGAGAGAGTCAGACAGGGATAGAGAAATAATGCTAATTGATAAATACATAGCTGCTTAAGCTTTAATTTGAGCTGTGGAAGAGCTGTAAAATGAGTGATACCTGTAATTTCCTTTTTAAAAAAGATCCCTCTGTTTGAAATGCATATATAAGGAAAACCCCTCAAATGCAGCTTTTCTGCCCCCCTCCTCCCAATTTCACCATATTACAAGTCACAAGAAGTAATTCTTTAAAAGGCAGGACTATGAAATTTTTTATGGTCTTGGCTGGCTTACAGCTGCATAAAGATTTGCACCCCAGTTTAGGATGGGAGCCAGGACATCTCCTGCAGGATCCTGTGATCTGCTCATGTAGGAACCCCATGGGCCACAGGGAGCAAGGGGCATTCAAGGAATGAAGAGTGGATTCTGTGTTCACTACCACATACCACAAAATCACTGTATAATCTTAATCAAAGCACTGCAAAGTAAAAAGCAAATCATAAGGAAACGACAACAAAACCCCACGAAACAAACACCAAAGTCAGCAAAAGCAGGATTTGTGACCCATTTGAGGTGCAGCCATCCCTACTCTCTCATTTTTTCAATAAAACAGACAACCTTTAGGCAGTTTGTCTTAAATAAAGACACATAAAATGGATAAATGGAACCTAAAACACAAAACAGGATAAATCTTCCATATTTAGTGCTGTTATAAGCAACATCACCACCACCACACCAGTGATTCCACACAAAGATAGTTTTTTTGAGGATACAGAAGCTGTCTTGCCTAAAGGAAGAAAGGAAACAAATCTGACTTTGCATATACATGCAAAAAAAAAAAAAACAAACAGAACAACAACCCAAAAAATCATGGATAGGAGACTTACCAGCTACTCTGCAAGCTGTGTCCTTCTTTATGTCACAAATACTGGTTTAAAGGGCAAAGGTATGCAAAGCAGATGGATTGTGCCTATCTCTAAATCAGAATTTCAAGGTAAGACGTTCTCCAAGAGCTCAACAGAGTGGCTTAGAAGCTTTCTTCCCCTCCCTAATGAAGGTAAAACGTTAGCATTAGAAATTGCAGCTTAGAGAAATTATATTCAGACTTCTCTGGTTTTTTTTGAAAAAAAGAAAAAAAAAGAAGAGAGAGAAAAACTGTACGCTCTAGATTAGCAGGGGTGGATCGTCTTGTTGAGACTTGTGCTGCCAAAGCCTATTAAAGTAATTCACATTTTATACACAGACATTACCATTTTCTCTGAACTATAACGTCCTTGGAGCATTACTCCGCAGAGACATCCAAAATCCACTTTAGATGGGGCACAAAGGCACAGTTTGAGATTTACCTGTGTGACTTGTCTTGCAGGTGACAAGCATTAAGGAGGGAAATCTACACTTCTGTCAGATAAGCAGGAATTCCTGGTTTCTTAATTCACTTGAAAAGAAAGGATAATTACCTGAACTAAATTTCTGCGCCCATCTCAAATGGACTCTAGGGACAATCCTGCAGATTAATGCTCTAAGAACGTAAGATTCAGAAAGAGAACGTAGGGATGTATGAAATAGGATCTCTTTTAACAACCTGGATCAAAAACTGTATCCCGAACTGAGGGGAGGGAGAAGCAGAGGAAGGGGCAAATCCAGTGCAGCATTAATGCATTTTACTGCCTCAGCAGGATCAGATTTTGACAATAACAAGAATGATGATTTCTATAGGCTCACTTTTTTTCCCTACATTCTGATGGATTTGAGAGATTTCCACGATCTGAATGCTTCAGGCAAGATCCTCAGGTGATGTAAATCAGCATTGTTTCTCTGAAATATGGACAGATTCATCCCCTCACAACCTCTACAGCTTTTCTGCTCATCTGCAGTATCATAATCATCTGGTAGCATTAATTAATTTTCCCGGTGTTTTATGCAATGCTGCCTCTGCCTCCTCCCCGCCTCAAATTGTTTTGATTTCGTTCTTTTTTTAAATTTTTTTAGATTTTTTTTTTTTTTCTTGCAGTTATTGCTCCATGTCTGCTAAGTAAATCTGCGGCGTGTTACTTTAAAAATGAAATAAAGCTTGTGTTCATAGTGACAGTCAATAACACTACAGCATTATAATCAATTGCTATTTGTAGCAGCAGGACTAGCAGTGGGGGCAGATCAGTGCAAATTACTGTCACTGTGTGCTGTCGTGTGGTGCAGCCAGCCTGGATCTCGGAAGACAAATGATCCCAGATCCAGTGGGAGCAGACAGCACTCAGTCATACCTGTACAACGGCCCAGCCACGCACAAATACGAGGGGAAAGCGGCTATGAACCTGCAGGATGGAGAGGGAAGAGAAATAAATTAACCCAGCAAGGAGTTGTGCTGCTGAGATCCCGGGATAAATGCTCCTGCTCATGTGATGGGCTGGAGAATGCAGGATTACAAGTATCCAGGGATCTACAAGAAAGGTTGGATAGCTCTTTAGTGAACAAACACCAGTGACATCTCTGTTGTTGCTTAAACTGAGGGTTTGTACAGATCCCTGTAAGCCAGGGGGTCTTCAGTTCAAAACACCTGTTAGGATCAATAATAATGCCAAAAATGAAATATAATAGCTCCCCCCTCCAATCTTTCTGTAGAACCAGGAGTGTTTGTTACTGCTACAGATCACAGAGATGCAATTTTTTTTGTCTGTGTTTCAATTGAGGAAAGAGATCCAGGCTCTGATCTCGGTGGGGGAGAGAGCTGTTATCTCAGAGCTGGGATCTGGGAGCAGCAGGTCAAACAGGTAATTTTTAAGACAGAGTTACCCAATTCTTTCTCTCTCTGCACCTTTTTCCTCCATGAATTTGGCAATTTATTTGGAACTCCCATGACTAGGAAGAAATGCAGATGGTGTTAAGTGGGGAGAGAAGGAACCTGATGCAGCTCAAGACCACATCCTTTGGAAAACAAAGCCTTGGCTAGCAAGCAGCATGTGCTTATGAAATTACATCTGATTACCTGGCTAAAAGGTGTACTGTTGATTTGGGAGGCTGCACTGCAAAATCCAGTCCCCTGTTCTGCTTTCCAGCAGGGAAAGCAGGAAGAAGAAAGGAAACCCCACCTCCAGGACCCCCCAGCTCCTCACACACCCTCCTGGAGAGGGTGATCCAGCAGCAAGGCCAATGCAAACACTGAGCTCACTTCTGGGACTGCTGCAAAGGATGACAATTTATTGCCCTTTTTTAATGATAGAGTTTGTGATATGCACACTTGCCAACTGGGAACTGGAGTGAGATCAATGAGTTATTTTACATAGGTCCCTGTATTCTGGGCCAGAATGAAACTGTTGACCTAGAGGTGAAAGTCTCTAATTTTATTTCTAGTCCCTCTGAGTCATGTAGTCACCAGAAATAACACTGACAGCAATAAAACCAAGCAAACAAACAAAACTAAGCAAACATCAAATATTAAGGGAAAAGGTTTTTGCCAAAGAGGCTCAGCACACGTTTTGTTAGACGGCGTAATCTCTGACAGGGAAATCTGGAACATAAAAACCCTTCTCTCCTGGAGCCCAGTATTCTCCTCTGAAGACAAATGTTTTATAATAAATATTTCTGTGCCTGTGGAGCTTTGTGCAAAGTCGGACATGATATTTTTGGCAATATCTGCGTGTCAGTAGGAATCTGAGAAAGTGTCACATACTGTACTCGAGCTGGCCGGTTGGTGAGAGCCACGGGTTTGAATTTACATGTCACATATGTGATGGGCTGAGCAGAGCAGAGCAAGAGAAACAGGAACATTTCTTGGGCTCAGCCTTTTTAAGCGCTTTAATCCATGACCTGAATCACAGAATTCATGTGAAGTTGTGGTATCTGACTTCACCTCCCTACTGCCAGTCCTCTCCACCTTCCAAAAACAGAGAGCTGATGCCCTTGTATGTTTTTAGATCCAACATCTTTCCTGTTTAGCCAAATCAGAATTGCTCCTTCTTATTATTACTATTAATATAATGAATAATAATATTAATCATCATCATCATCATGGATTTTTCACTACCCTTTTAGAAGGTAGTTTCCAAAGGAAATTTCTACATCTATTCCTGGCTAACAGGCATAATGGTTTGGGAAAAACAATCTTCCACTCAAAGGCAGTTTTAACTTCCAATAAGGACTTTTTCACTCACAGATTGTTAAGGAAAATTGCTTCGTTTTGCAACTGTAATTCCTATATTTAAATGAATGGGATTTTCCTTCAGAGAGATTTGAACTACGGAATTTTCCTTTGTTGGACAGGAATCAATGGAGTGTTTGCTGCTAATTAAACCAAATAAGTTAGCTGAAAAGGAAAATGAGTTGATTTTGAAGGAACTTCATACTAAAATGACAGTTTTGAGTAGAAGAGAATTTAATCTCATTTAATTTTTTTGCTTAAATTTCAGGTTCTGTGCTTCTCTATTATTTTGAAGACTATCAGGGATCCCCCCCTGTTGATATAAGTCACTCAACTTTACGTGATCTGTGTTTAGGGTCTGATTCAATTACCAGTGAAGGCAACGGGGTTTGGATTAAACCTTTACAGTCAGAGTTTTTTAAGGTCTCAGACAGCAAAGATTCAGCTCTCAAACACCCTGAGATCAATCACTAAATTCAGAAAACTGGAACACATGCAACGAAACCACCACATTCTGTAGTGACAAAATATTTTGCAGAAACAGGGCTGTGATGCTGTTAGTGGCTTGGTTTGACCTGATTTTCCTCTACACAAACAGAAAATGTCAATGGGAGACGCCGACAGCAGATTTCCTGGCTTTGGAATTTGATATTACTATGGATTTTAAAACATATGGGGAAAATGCATAACAGCAAATGAATGCACTGCCTGATTCTTTACCTTTTCAGCAATGAAATGTTTGTAATACTGAAATATTGCAGATCACTGCAGAGCACTAACACTGAACTCCTAATGTTTCTATACATTGTACACCTCTAAACCCACATAAACTGGTAATAATCTGAAGAAAAAAAAATACTGGTGTGAAATATTCTCACTGTTGTGAAAACACTCTTTTCTCAAAGACTTTTGGGTTTAACTTTTTTGATTTTCTGGTGTTCGGGGAGTTTTGTTGAGTGACTGGAGCTGCAAAGTTAACAAAAATCAATATACACTTTGCTGCAGTGGATAGTGTCTTTTTTATCCATTTTGAGGAGTGCAACCACTGGGATAAGCAGCACAATAGTATCCCTAACATTAGCAAAAAACCCAAACTGTGTATTTTAATTAGCTTGAAAGGGTCAAATGGCAGGAAAAAAAAAAATCACCTGTGATACAAAAAGTCTGGCTATTATAATGATACAGAGTGTAATTCAATATATCTGTTTAGATATTGACCTTCTGCATTATTAATGGCTTTGAAAAGGCTACTGCTGTCTTGCAAATCTTTAACAGGTGGAAGCCACTGGAAACCCACCATTTATTGGTTTCTATGTGCCAGATTACTTTCTAGCTAAAAGCCAATGCAAATATGTTTGCAGCCTGAGTGTAAGAGGGAACCCTGATTTTTCTGGCTTGGTTGTTGGGGTATTTTTGTCCAAAGCTGCTTCTCTACTTCCTCCCTCTCGAAAAAAAAAAAATCTTATTGTGAAAGAAGGGTTAAATTTCCATTAAAAGTAGCAATTTTTTATTGTAAAAAAGTTCATTTGGAAATCCCTGTCTATCCTTCTGGGTAGCCTTCAGCTTCAGAAAAATCATCATTTATTTAGTTGAGATCTTTGGTGGCCCAAAATCCCTATTAGATACCTCAGATTTTCTGATAGGCAGCTGAATTCCTGATTGCAGAGCAGTTCACAACTAAAATATTCTCCTTTCTCTAGATTCACATTTCAACAATAATTTTTGTGTTAGATACCATGCCTGTGTGTGATCCCAAAGCAGAGCTTAGGGCCTCCCACACTAAAAGGACCAGAAATACTGTAAATGCAAATTTTAGCATTAATTTTATTTCCTTTTTGTTTTTTTTTCTTCCACCAACAATTAAATTCTGTTCTGTTGCTGCAAGAATAAATATTCAGACATCACAAGGTATATCTGGTTGGGCAACAACTTCAGTATTTATCTATTTTTAGTTTCAGAACACTGTTTTATTTTATATATAAAAAAATGGAGTAAGTTTCTTGTCTTCTAGGATTTTCAGAAATATTTCTCGTTTTGATGAGCTAAATTTCAAGTTCTCATTTTCCCCCACCTTTGTCAGTTTAATAGAGAAAATTAAAATGACCACAGTGGCATAATATTTCTTTGCTGCTGTGGAAAAATCAGTGAAATATAAACCAATATTTTACCAAATCTCTTGTGAATATTTCCCCTAAGGGCCGGATCCCGTGTGACTTTCAACATAGCAGAAGGAATTTATGTGCAAATCAACCATCAAGCATAAAACAACAATAGAGACGAGGAAAAAGAACCCCAAAGAAATAAATGAAAAAAAGAATAAATTTCAAATTATGTCAAAATTCTAAATATACTGTAAGAAAGACTGCAAAAACCCCCTCTTTATATAGCTTTTCCTGTGGTCCTTTTACTGACATTTTTGAAAGGCGAATGTACAATTCTATTAGGAGAAACCATAAAAAATAGCCATGACCTCATTTGTAACATCACCAAATATTAGCATTTCCCTTCATTCTAATTGCCAGTCTATTTACATACATTATGCTACATTCAACGTACAGCGATGTTCAACTGATTTGGAAGCACTGACCTGCAAGCAGGAAAACAGATAAAGGGAGATTTTACCTTCTTTTTAAATATTTGTTCTGATTTGTAGTTAATTTTGTTTCCTTGGGAAGAGAATTTATACATTCTATGGGTTCCCCTGGCCCAGGGAAAGTGAAAGCATTCTGTGGGAATTTCAAACTGGAGTCAACTTCCAACAAAGTCATTATTCCACAATATCACTGCTATTCCATTAGCTAACATTTGCTGCCCGTGAGTGATGCTGGAAGATGCACCAGTGAGACAAGTCAGTTCTGTAACTTCTCATCTCTGGGTCTTTTCCTCATCACAGATTTCATCTGCTAATTGATCCAGGGCAGCTTTTCATGGCTCCAAAACCTCTTTCTATTCCTTGGATCATGTGGAAATAGGGGGGAGATATTCTGTGATCTGCTGTGACAGAGGAAGGAAGATCTTTTTGAAGGAAGATCTTTTTCCTTTTCAGGTTGGAGTCGGAGAAGGAAATCTGAGCTTGGATCTACATGGGGCTTTCCTCGCCTTAGGTTGGCTCACAAGAAGTTGCTCCAGCCATTTGGTCAAGGAATTCCTGAGTTCATCACAACCATAAATTCATCTGCAAATATTCTCATCCTTCCCAAATGAGCTACAATCAGCAACTGAGCTGTCAAACCCAACCAACCTCCTGAACTTCAGGTGTTTTTAAGGCCCAGCCAGGCTGAGGTTCTGACATTTTTGTGCCTTTTTTTATTTTGCCTTTTTTGTTTCTGACAATTTCGTGTTGCCAACCAAATCCAAGAATTCCAAGGGATAACATGTATTCATCCATTCTCATCCTCTGAACTCCTGAAAATGTCCAAAGAAAACCTACTCTGATGGGCTTTTGGATTCAAGAGCTCTAGGTAAGCTCACAGATCTCTGTTTTTCCAAATTAAATCCGAATTCTGATTTTATTTAAGGTTTCACAATTACTTTTTATTTTTTTTCCAGAAGAGATGAATAGTATCATTGTACTTCCAGGTTGATTGAGACATGGGATTCACAGAATTGGCACCAACACAGCACTTGCTCACATTTCCAAGAGTCATGACTGAAAACATACAACAGAATTTAACTCAGTAAAAATACATGGAGATAAAATGATAATTCTCATTTTCTCATAGTGCCCCATGTTCCAAAACAACAGTTAAGGGTGAACTGTTGCTGCTGAGAGAAGCACTTTCTGGTGACTCACCAAAGTCTCTGGCCTAGACTTCAACAGAGAAATTCCCTCATCATATTAGGAACAACTTTGTGTTTCACTTGAAATGTGCTGACTGGGCTGCAACTCTTTGAACAATGCATGGAAATACACCCAAAGATAGATCCTGCATTATATCCCAAATGAACAGCTCGTTTGTGAAACTGGGATTTAACAACAAATCCTGGTGCTGCGGGTGGCGGCCGTGGGCCGGAGTCAGGAGGTCTGGGGTGATCTCAGCTCTGCCAGCTCTTGTGTCGTGGTTGGACTGAGCCCTCAAAATTCCCAGAGCAAATTGACTTCTAAGATTAGGGGAAAATTTACCTCCAAATATTATTGGCACCTTTAGTGTCACCTATGACACTGCACTGCTTTATTAGGAGGTTGAAACTGCTGATGCTTCATGGTGTAGACGTGTTGGAGTGGGTCCAGATGAGGGGAGTGGCTTCCCACTGCAAGAGAGCAGGGTTAGATGGGATATTGGGAAGGAATTCTTCCCTGTGAGGGTGGGGAGGCCCTGGCACAGGTTGCCCAGAGCAGCTGGGGCTGCCCCTGGATCCCTGGCAGTGTCCAAGGCCAGGCTGGACATTGGGGCTTGGAGCAGCCTGGGAGAGTGGGAGGTGTCCCTGCCCATGGCAGGGGGTGGAACAAGATATTCAAAGTCCCTTCCACCCCAAACCATTCTGTGGATCTGTAATTTGCTTCTGTCATCCCTCATACACATATGTGCGTGTGTGCAGCACTTAAAGCACTAAATTTTCACCTTTTTCTGCAATTTCAGCAGGAAATCATAGTCATCAGCACCAAGAGGTGGGAAAAGAAGGCAAGACCAGCTGCTAGACACGGCTGCAGACCCAGTTCTGTGAACCGACACGGATTCACCCGTTGAGGTTATGGCCTTGACACTAAGGATCAGATATGGTGGCTTTTACTCACAACAATAGATGATGAAAGCAAAGCATTCTGCCTCCTGCCTTTTCCAATCCATGCAGTCAGGATGTCTTTCCTGCACTCAGAAGCTATTGGAGGTGGCAGAGAGGGGGAGAAGAGGCCTTTCACGGCTCACAGGATCATGGCTGGCAGGAGCAGGGGCAGAAGCCTGTGTTTGTGTCTCCTAATGTCCTGAGACAGAGATAGGAGGGATCAGCAGAGGAATATTCTGTACACTGATAAAGAGGAGTAATAACGACTGACACTTAAATCACTCCCCCTGGCCATGAGCGAACGAGGAAAGACTCGGGGTCCGAATTCTGCCAGTGGTACCCAGCACCAGGAAGGTGGTGCTGAGCAGGAGTATCTCTTTCAGCATCTCTGGGCTAGAGAGACGCCGCTCCTAAGTGCCTTTCCCAGTGTCCCTGGAGGATATCTGAGCACCTCGGCACTTTGCAGAGCCCCCAGCAGCCGCTCCAGCACTGCCCCTCTCCCCCGGGCCCCGGAGGCTGCCGCTGCAAATGCCGTAATTTAGCCTTTAATATTTTGATACTTAATGTGACGGATTTCCCTTTTAGTGCACATTGATTTGATCTGATCGAGGCATGGAGCTGTGCAGGTTTCCTCCATTTCAGATGATTTTAGTATAAAACATGCAAATCCCACGGTGCATTCCCCTGTTTCTGTGGCATTATGTCTGCAGAGCGGTGTCACGAACGATGACACCTCTTCACAGAAAAACAGAGAAATATCTTTTGCAGGATGTGAGATTTCTTACAAAAGCTTCCCTGTGACACGAGCTGTTGAACTGTCTCCATAGAGTTCTGATTTAATTTGAACTGTTCTTGCCACTCCATCACAAATAGCACTGTCCAAAATGCTAGACAATAATTAAATTTCAAAGGGAAATATTAATTAGTAAGAGCACAAGTGAGCTGCCTCTTCATTTAAAAATATTTCCTTGCCGTTTATGTTCAGTTCTTCTGAATAGCCCAGGAGTTGGGAAGATTAACAAATTGTATTGAAGCCCCCCACTTTCGAGGTATTATCAGTGAGAGGACTCTCATGCAGTTTTACAACTGTGTATTTTTAAAATGTTATCTTCCTATCTAAAACATTCTCTTTGAACTAGATACCTTTCAAATGTGTTCATAAGGTGGTGTTAATTCTGATGTATAAATCAAATTGCCTCTGTCTTAAACCTATAGTTTGAACATATTTAAAAAAATAATACGAAGGAAGTAATAATCAGAGACAAAATGGATGAAGAGGTTTTACTTTCAACATGAAGAAACATGCTAATGTATTTTCAAAATCTGGGTGGTTTGGATTTATCCTGAACCTTCTTATGGCAGGATAAATACATGATCTTAATTCACAAAATATATTTTGATATAACTAAAGTATATTTGAGTTGCCCTCTGTCCTTCTCTCTTGCCCACAGAATATGGGCTACACACATGCATATTTATTCAAATTTCTTTTTCTTTTAGACATTCCCGCAGCTCTTTTGTTGGCCAACTGTAAACTGATCACTTACAATTGTACTTGAGTGTTTAGTGACCAGAAAATGTACAAATGCTGCTGCTGCCAGAGTAACTGAAAGTGCACAAGCAGATTGAGGGAAATACTACAGGCAAAAATTAGCCATCATTAGTTACCCCTGCTAATATTGCAGAAAATTGAAATGCTTGCCTCACTGAGAATTGAAGAGCATTTCTGAAGTTTATCCAGAACAAAATATCTGACTTTTAAATACAAATAAGATATAAAGTGTCTCCATGCATTGTTGGGCTGCACGGTAGCAGTTTGCAGGGAAATCTGCTAAAGCCCCTTCGTGGGAATCAATCCCAGGGAAATGCAGCCCTGTTAATTATAATTTTAACAGCTTCAGATGCCACGTTAGGAGCAGCGGGGAGAGGAGAAGGAGCAAACTGGGTCTCTGCTCACAATGATAAACATAAGACCATAAATGTCAGACAAAGGCCAAGAACGATGCAGAGGACAGATTGCCGGAGTCCCAGCCTAAACGCAGGGAATGTTTGTTGGGTTGTGTTTGGGGCTTTTTTTTCCACCCTGAAAACACAGCACTAAGTGCAAAATGCAATAATAATTGTACAAAATACCTTTGCCCTCATAAAAGAGCCTAAGCTCCACCACTCTTTATGGTTAGGATATGGTCTGTATTTTATGTTTCTTCTGTATTTTATGGTTTCGTCTCTATTTTATGTTTTTAACTCTGCTATCTTGGAGGAAACAAATTTCCATGCAAGAAGATGCAGAGCAGCAGCTCCTTCTCTGTCCAACTTGTTCAATTCAAAGAGATGCCCTTCTGAAAGTGTCATTATCTCTTGTATCCCTTTTCACCTTTTCGAGCTCTCCCTTGTACATCCTCACTAACTTCATCCCAAACCTTCCTCCTGAAGCATTTTTTTTTTTCCCCTGGTTTATCCAAGAAAAAATAACACAGCACCTTTTTTTTCTTGGTGCCGCAGCACCCTGGCAGTGCTGAGGTAACCTTGCAGTGATATTTTGGGTGCTTGTTGTCACAGATGACCTTCCTGCCGATATCTCTGTCAAGCGCATTCCGGCAGCACCTGTTAGAAGTGCTACGGGCTCCCATGCACATGTGGCACCATATTGGAATGCTGCAGTTCATTTGGCAGGATGCAGGAAGGTAGGGTGCGTGCTGCCCAACATATTTAAGCAGCATTATAGTTGGATCGAGGGAGGCTTTCGAAATATTTCGCACAACGTCAAGGTTTAGGCTCGATAATGTATAAAATTGCAGGAGGTTCATTTGGGATCCTCATTACCCAAACCAACCAACCAAGGAGATAACAGAGAGAAACATTCTATTCCCTTTTTTCTTTTTTTTCAGCTAATGCCATTATACACAAGGAAAGGTTAATAATTAACCATGGTGAAGACACCTTTTTAACAGACCAATGAAAAATAAAATGCGCAGCAATTCTGATAGTTCTGAAGCTGTTCTACTCCTTGTGAAAAATTGAAATGCACGGACCTTAGTACCTACCCAAATGCCAAGGTTTCCAAATAATACAAGAAAACTGCTAAAAGAATTTCCTGAACAAACAAAAAAGCTCAACCTGTGTATCAAAGCTCATACATCTTACATGTTCTCTTGTCTCTTCCTATTTATATTTGGATTTCAGCACCTGACTGTACAACTGGTGCATTATTTTGTGTCTCTCTCACATTACAAAGAATTTTGTTATTTTTTGTGACACTAGCAGATATGTCTGATTATTATTTCTATTAAACTTTGATTTGGAGGTGCAGGGAAAAGAAATATTAAATAACAAAAGCCACTTTAATCTTGCCTCCAAAGGTAATTACTGATTTGGGAACCTTTTTTAAAGACACAACATCCACTTTCACTGAGCCAAATGAACAGAAGATGTTGCACTAATCATATGGAGTTATTTATATATAATCCTAAAGCATCCAAGGTAAATTGGATCCAAAGAAAAATTAGGGAACCACAAAGAAACAACCAACCAACCAACCCACCTCATGCTAAAATAAAGAAGGTTAACAGCAAATATAGTGCTGAGGCATTGTTTACCCCTAACAAACTGTGTCTCTTGTAGACTCTTAGACCTACACAGCTACAACAGTTCCGTTATTAAAAGGAAGGAAACACTGTGCAATTATGTATTTAATATTTATATCCAAAACCTCCGAGTAATGAGTATGAGATTTTCAGAAAACGCTATATTGTGAAAAATATTTTTATCGTAACTTCATCCCAGGGTGCCTTTACAAAACTAGCAAGACAACGAGCAGAACTAATCCTGTGTTGCTGTTGCTGCAGCCTCACCTCCGTGGCCGCTCGGACTCTGCTTCACATCTTTAGGCTTAGTTTGTCTCTGACCTGAAATAACAAAACTGTGAACTGTTAACTGGAGGGGGGAACCTCAGGCAGTCAAGTTTTAATCTTCCAGCACGGCAGTTCTTGTTTTGTCAATAATAAACACATTTGTTAGCTATGCCTTGTGCAGCCTCATGTGTGCATCTGCCCATCCCTGAGAGATGTATTGGCACTGGGCTATTAACAACCAATAATGCCACGTGAGCACAGCAGTGTTATTTAAAGGGAAAAGGAAAAAAACAAAAAAAAAAGAGAAAGAAAAAGAAAAATAAGACCAGACCTCATATATATAAAGATGAGAGTCGGAGATGTAGTCCCCAGCTGATGGAGGAGAAAGCGGAGAAGTGCAGAGTGGGAGGAACTCTCTCTGGTGTGGTTATATTATTGTGGTATTAAATTGGGTTATATCATCACTTTCTCACTCCCCAGGAGTGGCACAGATGGGAAAGCGTGGTGGGAGAGCACCAGGAATAATGTTGGCGTGCATTGCTGCTGCGAGGTGAGGAGAGAGGACTGAGCTCCTCGCAGGTGAGCAGAAAATCACCACAGGAATGTGAAGCTCCATCTCCAACCTCCTTTTCCCAAGGATTTCCATGGCAGCCATATGGTTTCTCCTCTGATCCCACCCCACCACTGAGCCTCCCCATGGCCCCTCTCTGAGGACATGCTCTGCAAGGTTAAATTTTTCATGCTTCCCCTGTCTATTTTTTAATCTCCACTGTGATTCCCCGGGGGTAGAGCACAAGAACAGATAATTTTTTTCTGCACACTTCTCTACACATTTGAATTCATCTCCCACATCCCAGAAATGAAGGGATGGAGCCTAAAAAACACTTCCTCAGCCCATTCCTTCAGAAAAGGTCTTTGCTGCGATGACTTAGGAAACTTAAACCCATGTTTAATAGAAAAAATATAGGGATAAAAATGGCCAAAGGCCCTTAAGTGTATATTCTCAGACTTACTGAAGCCAACTAGCTGAAGGATGCCAAGTCAAATTGTGTTACTGTCCACAGAGCCTGCTTCGACCAGCTTTTCTCTGAAGATACACTTTCCACCTTTCAAAACAAGCAACGACTAGACTAAATCAGCTTAATCTCACAGATCCACGCAATTTTGATCTAAACTACAGATAAAACTGAGCTGATAGGTGCTAAGGATGTTTTGTAATATTAATATGTGGCACTGGACTATTGCAGCTTCACAGGAAAGTTCCTGTAATTGGAATTTTTATCCCCTGGAAGTCAGAAAAAATTATTGACAGTTTCTGGGTCCTAAACGCATCACCGTTTCAAGTAAAATAACAAGCTTTGCCTCGGGCTGCAGTTCATGCTATGTGATCACTTGATACTTTGTCTATGTGGCTTCCCATGGCACGAGAGAAAGGCAGAGACAGAGAGGTGCCTCCGTCAGAGGAGGAGGGAGGCAACAGATCGCTTCACAAGCAATTATTATTTTTATTCTATTATTTCAACATCACGATAATTAATGACTGAACTTCCAAACATGTTTGTGTGAATTCGGCGTGCTGATAAGAACGGCTGCGTTGTGGGTGATTTATATTTGTCCCTGATTTTGTGCCTGGGTGCTTTAGCAGCAGATTGCTGCTCTCCAACTGAATTACTGTGAGGTAACTGGAAATGTTTTACAGGCAACTTCTGCCATTTAGCATACAATTGTAATATGATTCTATTATCCATTTTCAATCAATATTTAACCTTTTCAATGAGCAACTTAAGTGTACTAAGCCAGAAGGAAGAAAGCTAATTGCCACATGATATATTTGGTTTCCAGGTATACTCAGCTGGCTAAAGTAAAGTTAATTAGGTTATAGGTAGCACAGCAGCATTTAGAAAAATACATCTTCTGCCTCATAAGCCTTTTGTTCAGTCAATAGCATCAACAAATACTTGCAGATGATGACTGTAACATGATGACCACCACTTGGAAGAGCCAGGCTGTGCGTTCTGCCCTTGCAAATGGCCTGGGTTACCAAAGGACATTATGGTAAATGATGACAGTGGGCTGTGGTCACCACACATCTCCACTTCCAGTTTAGGTTTTCTGCTCAGGATGACATTTATGAGCCCAGCTGTAGGAAAGCCAACTCCTTGGTGACTCTGTAACGTATAGCAGAGGCCATTTTTTTGCAGAAGATAAAACCCAAAAAATTAAAAGGCTTTATTGTTGCACTATAAAAAGCTCATTGTTTACGGTAACTTCACTGAAGCAGTATAAGCTTGAAAATAGTGTTGTTCCTAATTAAAGGATGTTATTGTCCACTGTCCATATATGATTGCAGTTCCATTGCACCCCTCAGAAACCTTTCTGCTTTGCTATTGCAGTGCCCCAAACACCAAATAACTTAGAGAGTGCAGTCTCTCTTGGAAAGTCCTTCTTCCACTGGCAACAATAAAAGTCCTTTAGGTAGGTGTAAGGAGGTGTTTTCAAAGGAGAAAAATCACATTTAGAATTCACAATGGCAGTGTTAATGAAAAAAAAATGGTAATAAAAAAAAAATGAAAAACAAAGGGAAGTTTGCCTAGAAAATGTTCCTATACAGCTATTTTATTAGTATTCCATCCACTGTAGATGTGTATTTTGTGTTTGTTCATCTCATCTGGTTCTCACTTCCTATGACATGAATTTCCAATTTAAAAAAAAAAACCCTACTGCTAATAAATCCAAGAAAAAATAACACTCTAAGGACCAGTTAGAAAATCCTGATGAGAACACCTATCTTGACTCAAGCAAGCAGTTCTGTTGAGAAAAAAAAAAAAAAAAAAATGGAATGATTGCCACCCATTTAACTGATGGGAGCCTTTCCCTGGATCAAGCTTTAGATCCCTTGCTTATTTGCCAGTGAATACTGTATAATAGGGATTCCAGGGAAGTCAAATGGCAAGCCAGGCAGTGGTTTCAATGAGCCCCAAACTAGGCCCTGAATGATCAACACTGATCCTTATTATTTGAGGGTAATAATGTGCCCCTCTAGTTTACCCAAAGTAGCTGCTCTGAATATGCTATAGTTTCACCAAGACTGAACGAATGCATCTGTCTTCATGAATGGTGATTAAAAAAAAAATGCAAATCTCCTTACATCTTTTCTTCCTGACATTAGGTCATTGCTTTATGGCCTTCTTTTCATTTGCACATCCATAGTAATTTCTATTTTGGGCCACTATTGAAAATATGAGATTCACTGGGTCCAAATAGACATTCTTATAATAAGCAGATTGTACTGAGCTACAAAAGCTGCAGTATAATAAAACAAATTGTATGAATGTGAGAAGAATGTGTAAAGAAGTTTCATCATAAAAAAATGACCAATAACATTAAGATGTTTTGTGTGAGGAAAACACTCCAAGCACTGTTCTTTGTTACTGTATAAAAAGCCTTTTAGCAATTGCTGTTCCTTGACACAGGGTCTTTATATGGGGAATAATTTATTGCCATACCTGTAACTGAAATAATGACTAAATCATTTAAAAAAAAAAAAAGTCTCATAGCTCCAACAGAGTAAATCTTCTACAACTTGCTGCAGTGCTAATCGTAAGCATGTTATACAGTAAGTTTGCCTGAAGCTAAGTTAAGCAGGCAGATTAGGACTGTAATATAGTATCAGGGCTCATAAATCAAGTGTGCTTGCAGATTTTCTTTCACTTACTGCTCCTTCTTACAGTTCAGACAAGTCATAATTACACATCAGTAGGCATTGTGAACAGAGGAATGAGCTACAACATAACGCACAATAAACCCTGTCATATAAAAGCAAACTGGATAAAATAACAGAAGCAATACTCCATTTTACAACATCACACTAAAGAATTACACCATGCCATTGTGTAATATTCTGATCAATCACAAGCCCATCCACAATTGACAGTCCCAGGAGGCTAAAATTTACTATTCAAAGAAATTTTTCCATTTGTAATTATTATTATTATTACGATGATTATTATGATTATAATATATGGTGAATGAGAACTTTAAAAAGCCACAGGTTCAAAATACAAAGTGTTGGGTGCAAAATACAATTGAAGATATTTTCCTAAAGCTTTACTATGCAGGCAAGCATTTGACAAATAATAATGGGGAAGAGGTAAATGATTTTTCATTCATATTTTGTGAGCATTATGACACTGAGCACAGGTACTGTGTGCTATCTTCTTTAAACCAAAGCCGGGCTGACTGATGTCTCCTCGTTATTCCAGGGCTTAGAATGAGATCAAAGGTGCTCCGGCTTTAGCGTGTGACATTAGCGGAACACTGGAAATGGGATTTGATGGAATGAGAAAATACCAGGTTATTTTAATTCTAGTAAAACACTTCCTGAAGAATCAGGGTCCAGCAGGTGAACAGCAAGCCCTGCACAGAGGCACATGTGGGGTTCCTGCTTTCTCCCCCAGAAAATTATCCCACATTTTCACTTTTTGTACAAAGAGAGCAGATAGCCGACCCTAATTTAACTCATAAAACTCCAAGGCTCTTTTGTTGCCAGATAATTTGTATCTTGTATTGCAGCCCTGTGGCTTGTCCTTTGCTGCATTCCACCTCCAGGTAATTTTCCCACACGTGATTACAATCAAGTATTTGTGCCTGGATAGGAGATGTCACAGATTTGTGCATGGGGAGGTACATGGAGAAGGAGAAGACAGATCTGCTTGCAGAATGACAAGCTCTTGGAAAACTGGCTAAATATTCATCTTGGGTTGCTTCAAATAAGTAAAATTCACCCCTGGTAATGACACAACAGAATTGAATTTTTTTATTTTTCAATTAAGTTGATTTTTACTGAAGGTACACATTAAGCTTTACTTCCCTCCTCTTCTCTCCATGTTGGGATTTATTATCCTAAATAATTTAATGGTTTTTTAAAATATCTGGCAGTATGGCAGCTGGAAAAAGGGAATTCTGTGGTATTGCTCTGGTTTACTGTGGATTATGTCCTATCTGCTTCAGGAAAAAAAAAAAAAAAGGAAGCAAAAAAAAAACAACCAAAAAAAATCTCAATCAAAAACCCCAGGAAATTGAAACCTGAAGATACATCAAATCTGGCTTCTCAGTCAGATGGAACTTTCCTTTTCCAACTTGTCCTGATCTTTGCTGCATCCACCTCGGGATCAGTTGCTTTTCCTCAGGACTCGACTGGGAAAGTTTTGATATTTTTGATAAGAGAAAGGGTAAAGATTTAAACTGAATTTTAAGAGTAAAGTGAGGAGATACAGGCTTAGCCAAGGAACTCTTTATGCATATTAATTTTCCTCCAGAAAATGCAAAAGGGCGTTTAGTTAATTTACAGAAAACAAATTTCTGAACATGGTGCCCTCCTGTGTCCCCACCATCCTTCTGAGGCCACCCTTGCACTGCAAGTTATCCAAGAAGTGCTTTTATCTGATAACCTCGGTTGTCTTGTCTCCAGAAGTGTGACAATAATGATTTGATCTCCCTGCAAACCATCTCTGCTGCTGCTCTCCTGCCACACGTCCACTCAGAGCTGCTGGGCAGAGGACTCCAGAGGGCCAGTGACCACCCTGGTGCCAAGTCCACCTTCTGCAGCAGAGACATTTGCTTTTCACAGGCATCAAATGCTCTGTCAAAGCTTCCCACGCATCTCCCTCCATCAGATCTCAAATTCGTGACAGACACACAGCAAAGGAATGGTCTGCCCCGGCAAGAGGGCTCAGGAGCACCGGGAGATTCAGAAGCTGGAGGAGAAGTCAGATAATCAAAAGCAAATCACCTCAAACCATCGTGCTGTTTTCCCTCTAATATCACCCTAATTCGTAAGATGTGCAGTGACCATCCTACTCAATCATCGTTATTAAAGACTCTTCATTATTTCTGTAATTATCTGGGAGACAAAAAGCAGGTTTAAAGCTGGTATACGTAGCAAGTCATTCCAGCAAGCAGGGTGGGAGCAGATTTCCCACGGTGTTGCACAAGCACAGGGTACCTCAGTCCATGTCCTTAGATCCCTGCTCTGTTCTCACACACATCATCTGTCCATAAAACAAACAGCTCTTGTGCCCTCAGCTAGTTATGGACCCAGTGTAGAGACACACTGCAGTTGCTGGGGGTTTTATTTTCCTCTTTTTTAGGGAAACCTATCAATCTGCCTGTTACAACCCTTGTTTTGTGCTGCCATTAGTATTTTCTGTGGACATTCTCTCTCTGCAGCTCTGACAACAATTCCAGCATGGTTTGAGTCAACACAACACCAAGGGCTGGAGGTTTTGCCTGAGCGTGGGGACTCTGCTTCACTTTTTTTCACGTTTTGTTTCAGAGTCAGTATTAGGATCTGAGAGGTGATGGACTAAAAACCCCCTGACACTGAAGACCCACATAAAATTCTGCAAAGTTAAATTTACAGACAAATTTGTCTTACTGCTTGTCACTGTAGTAGGCAAGAATCTGAGTCAGTGTTTCATTCCTGGAGCACTTTAGTGAGTGTTCTGCGCTGACTGAGTTGATACTTTTTGCGAAGTGCATAAAGATTTGAAAAGTCTAAAAAGCAGAAGCCAAGAAATACAGTGCATAATGCTCCAGCTTTACAGTAAGACAAGAAGGGGACAACCCTGCCATCCACAATATGGGTATAAATTGTGTGTGAGATGCTAATTTGCTCAAGCATCATTGCTCCATCTCTGCAAGTGCTCAAGGCCAGGTTGGATGGGGATTGGAGCAACCTGGTCTAGTGGAAGGTGTCCCTGCCCATGGCAGGGGGTGAAACGAGACGGTCTCTCACATCCCTTCCAACCCAAACCAGTCTGTGATTCTCTAGTTCTCTGATTATGATCTTATCGTTCCGTACTTCAGTGTAATTTTTGAGGGCAGATGTTCCAAGTGTGATGAAGTACAATGTGTTTTATCCAGGGTGGGGAGGTCACCCAACCAGCTCTTTATGTGTTTTTGCCAACAGAGAAGGTCTGCTCGAGTTTTACGATAAAGACAAACATATTAGCAAGCCCATGAATCAATATTGTTTAAATAGTGTACCAGAAGGTTCACTGTCAATCACTAGTTTCTGAAAGTTGTTCATCCCAACTGTTAGGTGAATACTGAATATATTCACAGAAGTTTGGATCTGTTCATGAATAATTCATGGAGAGGAAAAAAAAAAGCAACTGATCAATTTGCAATTAATAATGATTCAGCTTCTCCTACCCATAGTCACACAACACAGCACTCTTACGGGGCTCACCCCTCTACTGAATCCTGAATCCATACCCCTCCTCTGAGTCCTGATGGAAGCAGACCCTGCTCCTATCTCCACAATAAATAATTAATCATCTTCTTTTCTAACAATGCTCTGTGGAAATTTCATAGCTTTGGCTGAGGTATGCAAAAAAAAAAAAAAAAAAAATCCCCAACACACCCATAAAGCCCAAACCTATTGAAATGACTCCAGGAGGTACTGATAACTCATTTCTCTTCCCACAGCTCCTGGAAATCAGAGAGTTCCCTTAGAGGTATCACAAAACTCTTCAAATCCCCCTTGTCCTCTCTTCTCTTTCTACAGTACCAATAATTCCAACCACAGCAACATTCTGACCAACATTTCCTCTCAAAATTCAAGGAAATTAAATCATCTAATTCCATCAGGTGCTTTTGCTCAGGTTCTAAGCTCACACTTTCACATCTAACTTTTCTAAAGTAAATTTTTTTAAGCCACTTGTGACTTTAAATCAGTAATATCGTAGAGTAATCCCATTGGGAAAGAGAAAACAATTAATTGCCTGCATTTGGATATTCTGCTGGTTTAGTCACCCTTGAAGAATGAGGACTGGTGAAATTAAATCAAACTAAATTTGTGAATTTAAGAACTTAGAGAAAAACCTGCTAAACTGCAACTACAGTAACCAATGAGGGTAAGTTTTTAGCCAGGGTGAAAGGACAGGTAAGATGTTAAAAATCTTATTCTGTGACTCTGTAGGATAATAGCAGAACCTACCAGTTCTGTGAGTCCTGTTCAAAGAAAACAGCAATGTCAAACTTGAGTCTGCATGTAAAGATTACCATTCCAATAACACTTTATGTTTCAAATTTCTATTTCACGAGCAAAAATGGTAATTTTCTATTTTTTACATGTTCCTCTTCATTGAATTTCAAGAGAAGGCACATGTTCTTAGGTAAAAATAATAATCAAGAGAAGCCAGATGATCTCTAACTTCAGTGGTTTTAAAGAATGCATAATGAGGTATATTGTTTTGTGCCAGACACCTCATTCATTTGGGCTCTTTTTATTTTATTTTGGTTTTCTTTCTTCCGTCTTACCCTGAGAACAGCACTGACAGACGGCATCTTTTCATTCTGTAAGGCAACATGATTGCCCTGCAGTTGGTAGATATAAACCTACTAACCAACCTGTAAAGAGCTAATCCAAACTGAGGTGAATTTGATCCAGAAATGGCAAAATGGAACGGAGAAATTCTCCACCTGTGCAGGTTTTCATTGCACAAACCAGCAAAACAACACAGCAACACTACCCATTTCCACCTCCTTTTTGGGTTCCCAGGACCAATACAAGTCCCTTTTCCTCTTCAAAAGACGAATTCAGACCCCACACGTGTGACTGGGCTGGACTGAACACCCAGTTGCTGCTGAGATTAATGGCAGGGATCTCTTCCCTCACTCTCCCAGATGACGTCTCCATGAAATATTGTCACCTGGAAGGATGTAATGCACTGCTGTGTGCTGAGAGATGTTCTGTCCTGAGCAGAGATCCATCATCCAGCTCCTCCTGCTGCTACTGAGGCAAATTTGGCATTTTCAGTGTTTTCCAGCAGGTCTCTTCACATGAGAGTTGTCACATCACCCCAACAGTGTTGAATTTCACTGCTACACCAATATTTCAATTGCCCTTTTACATTGCAATATCCTAAATATGCCATCCATTATAAGAGCAGAAGGGCATGTACTGCCACAACAGGTGGTTCTCCAGGGTGATGTTTACTCAAGCTGCAGCAGAAATCATTAGCAGACTGAACCCAGGCTTTCAGAAGTGAGGAACAATGCAAAGGTTCAGTAACGAAGTGTGCTAACACAGGATCTCCTCATTCATCTGGAGCCAGGAGCCTGTATCGTGTTTTTCTGCGTGCCTATTTTTCATCAAACACCATACAATCTTTACTTGACTATACTGTATATCTTTCCTGCCTAGTGGGAACCCTAATTTGCTTTAAATTGCCAAAGTGCTCATTATGGAATGCTTAGTAGCTAGAGTTTGTACATAATATTTGAAAATCAGCCTTAATTTTTCTGCCTGAGATGAACACTTGGATTTCAGAGTAAACATAATCAGAGATTTACACAAACTCGCTGAACCCTGTTTATTATATTTGCCTGGAATAGCTACAAAAGAGGTCAGAGGTCCAATGTCTTCCTGCAGAGACAGATCATGTTCTAGCTGGTAGTGAGGAGGAAAAAACCAGTAGGTGATGCTTTAATGAATGGCTTATCATGTGGAACACACCATGTGATAATAGCAGTGCTGGTAAGGAAAGAAGGAAGTAAAAAATATAAAGGCTTTTTGCTAGGTTTACATTGCTTGAAAGCTCACATTTCCACAGGAGCAGATGAAGAGGGTTTATTAAGAATATGCAGTAAAATCTGCAGCAAGTTGAAAAGAGCTTTGAACTTTTTGTTTAAACATTTTTCTTGGAATTGCCTGTGAGATGGCATTGCCCTGACTACACAGAAACACACATTGGAATGATTTTTGATTTTGCGTGTCAATTTTTGGTATCATTTTTACTGAAGTGACCTCCTCTAAGAACTCAGTTCAGAAAAAAAAAGAAATGAGGGTCACAGATTGTTCCAAACACTAAAGGAATAGTCAATGCACTAAGCTGCAACTTGAATTTTGTTTACAAAAGATTCTTAATTAGGAGCTGTGGAAATGCTTGTTCTTTGAGACTAAAAACTATGGGGATTGAATGGTCCAGCTCTTCAAAAAAAAAAAGCATTTCTACTGCATGGCATGGGCCAGATCCACACCTTAAAATCAGGCTGCTTTATACAGCTTAATATTTTATACATCTTACTTCTGAATTATTCTCATTTTTTGAAAGAAACAGGCTCAACACTGAACAAAAATGTGCCAGTCCCCAGTTGTGGCTCTCCATTTATTATTTTAAGCAACGGGTCTGAGCTTCCTTTTTTTGAAGCAGGAGTCACAAAATGTTCTTTCCACCATTTATCCAGAAAACAGTGCCTTGAGAAATAGATGTGGTGGCTCTAATTACTAATAATTTTGATGAGCCTGGCCCAGGGATCTCACTATAAAGAGAACATAAAATAAGAGAAAATTAAGGTGGGTAAAGACCTCCAAGATCATCAAGTCTAACCTTCAACAGAAAAAAGCCACAGTAGCTAGTACGATATTCAAAAAATACTTAGGAACCATGCACGGATTTTTAACTCCCTCTTGAAACCAGAGGAAATAAGGTGTCTAAGTGGATAGAGGCTTCTATTTATTAGAGGAAAAAAAAACCCCAAATTTAGTATTCATTTTGAGAGGTCAACCCTTGGGAAAACAGAACATTCAAATCCAAATTTTCCGTAGCCACCTGAACCCTGTTTGCTTGGTTCAGGCTGAAGTGTCCCTCCTTATGCTCTTGCCTTGCAGCATGTTGAGTAATAAGAACTAAATGCCTGGGTTAATAGAGTAATTAGTTCTGATTTACGTAGGATAACTCTCCTGCAGTGAAAACCTCTGGCTGAAATCTGCACGGTGTGGGAGGACATCCTCCATGGTGAGCAGGGGGAGACAGGGATGGGCAGCAAATCTCTGCACTGCGCTGCACACACCTTCTCTCCTAAACAGGGATCACATCCTTGGCCACATTTTCTGGGCTCATGTTAACAGGAACCATCAAATCCTTTCCCTGGGGGTACACAGGCTGATGAGCAGGTGTCCTCTTTCCCTACTTTTCTGCAAAATGCTGGGAAGAGGCATCATCCTCCCCTGCATGATTCTATGCTGTTCATCACTTCCCAGCCCCTGCAGAGGCCAAGGAGCCTGCAGGAGGGACTATCCTGACTTAGTCCCCAGCTGCTGATAAAAAAGTGCATTTTTGATCCTAACCCAACCCTGAGAAAGCAAACCAAGCCCACAGGGAACACCAAGGAGCAGACACAGCCTGATCCATAGGCACAGTGAAGCTTGGGTTAAGTGCAGCCTTGCAAAGTCAGATCAAACTGGTAACGGAAAGGTAAACTCACATCTCCATTTAAGCTGGGGTTTGATCTGAAATATTCTTTGTGGCTTTCATTTCTCAGACTTTCATGTCTTACTCAGCAATAAGTTCTATGTGAAAGTCTTGTGTCCTGTGTTGTTTTAGAAACAACAGGAGAAGACATCTTCTGCCAGGAGAAAATATGGAAACAGTGGCTGCTGATGCCTCTGGAAGCTGTTCCCTGCTGGCTGCTGCTCAGCATGTGCAGGGTGCTGTCACAGGGCAGGCAACCTCAGCTCCCCTTGCAGAAGGGCCTCTCCCACCCCAAAACACAGCAACCCTTGGGGGTCATCTTTGCTTTCAGAAAAGCAAAGATTTAATGATCCATGTTAATGCAAGATGTAACTCCAGCAAAAAGCAAGGAGAGGAATGAATCTGGCCTTTTCTCTTGGCAGAGCCCAGGAATACAAGTTATGCTCCCATCAAACTCCTCTTACAGGAGTGTCTGCTACAGGTTAACCTCACTAGTGGCTGTAATTAAGATAAATGTTTAAAATTCTAGTCTCCTCTTGGTATCAATAAGGCAACAGAAGTTTTCATTTGGATATCTCTGGTCAATTAAGAGCTCTTACAGCTCAATGTTCAGGAGTGCACAGGGTGTGTGAGGTGTGCTTGTGGCTCTGGATGTGCAAACCAGGCCTCCCAGGTCAGTATTTGCCTGTGGCACTTGCTGGACCTGCACACAGGAGCCACAGAGCAGCCAGATTCCTCCTCTGCTGGCCTCCAGGTCTCGGAGAGACCATTTGGAGTTTCACTCTGAGGTAATTTTATGGTTTTTATTTTGTAATAGATGGGTTTTTGAAACCCAGCCCTAATTTTTCCTCAATGAGCAAGACATGCCTTCAGTCCTGCAGGACTTGCACAGCTGAGTGCAGTGCACATGCAGGCAAACACTGAAGTTCACACTCAGTGCTTGTGGCCACTGTAACTGCTGCTGGTCCACTCACTGGATTTGGCACTGTGAGGACTGACAGAAATGCACTGAGCTTTGAAAACATCTCTTAGCAAAGTTTAACAAAACAGGAAACAATCCCAGCATGTACAAGTTAGAGAATCATACAATCCTGGAATGGTTCGGGTAGGAAAGGACCTTAAAGCTCATCTTATTCCAGCCCCTGCCATGGGCAGGGACACCTTCCACTAGACCAGGTTGCTCCAATCCCTATCCAGCCTGAATTCTTAACTTGTAACATGCCTCTTGCCAGCTGGAGCAACTTTTTTCAGCTCCCCTTGGAGAGATTCTGTGTCTGAGAATGTCACAGTCAGCCCCAGAGGTACCAAAGGGACGTTTACAAAGGCAGAAAAAGAAACGATGCCACTTTCTATCCAACCCCTTGTACTACGTATATATTCACACTGATGACAATAATAAAAACACCAAACATCTCACAAAGATGCTAAATATTCCCAAATCCCAATGCAAACCACTCCCACATTTCTTCTCTGTGGTGTCCCAAACGGCCTTGGAATCACAGGGAATGATTTTGTTTGGAAAGGACCTCTAAAATCATTGAGTCCAGCCATTTCCCAAGCACTGCCAAGCCCTTGCCTGTGCCTATCCACCATCCTGCTGCAATATTTTCCCGGAATTCCTTTCTGAGCACAGCACTTTTCTCTTTGGCCCATCAACACCCAATTTGTATCTTCTCATCTTCTATTTCAGGGTGAGAGTTTTGGGACAGAGACCATCTTTTTATGAGTGTGCCCAGGGCAGTGAGGTCCAGGTTTGCAAATAGGCTTCTGACAGCTTGTTCATATAAAAAATAACTGCAACCACAACAATATATCACACAACTGCTCCGACATGGACTTTCGCCACATCTCAGCCAAGTATTTTTGTGAAATTTGAATCAGTACAGTGGAGTCATAGTGCTGAAAAGCAAAAAACTTTGTGTTGGTAACACCACCTTCAACCCGTACAACTTTTCAGTGAGTTTCCTATGATATCAAACAAGCTTTGGGTTTTTTTTTTCAGCAGATGATCAAGGGCCTGCCTGCAACAAATAAATAAAATTCCTCCTGTTATTTACAATGGAAGCTTCTAATTTGCTTATTACTTTGCTTATCTATTCATTGAGATAATTATCTGACACCTGCCAACAGCAGATTGTTCTGACAGATTTTTATTGGCTGAGATCAATTTGTTACTTACCATCTGTCCAGCTAAAGGTGGTTTACAGGTCAACAAGCTGGTGAGCTTTGGAAAATCTTAAAATGATCTTGAGCAGTATCCTTCCTGAACTAATTTCATCTTAATCTCCCGTAAAGCACATGAAAGGATGGACTTGAAAATTAGCTGTCAGGCAGAGTGTAAGAGAGAAGAAGAAAATAATTTGCCTTTCTTTACTGTGATCTTGCATGATCCGTTTCCTATGAGGTTTTCTAAAATCCCAGGTGACCCCACGAGCTGGTAAGCTGCTGTATGACACTAAAGACACCTGGAGAAGGCAAAGAAAAAGGCCAGATGTGGTCTAACCACCACGGATGAAGAGAGAAATAAATAAATAAGTTTCTCCCAACATGAAAAAAAATTTTCATCCATAAGCAGTTCAGAAACTACTTTTCATGGTGGCATTACTTCCTTGCTGGGGGGTAAAGACACTTCCATCCCACTGAATGTTGGTAGCTTGAATGTCTCAGAGCAATTCCCATGCTGCCTCATAGAAATGATAGGTTGGGTTTGGGTTGAAATGAACCTTAAAGATCATCCAGTTCCAACCCCATTCCAAGGGCAGGGACACCTTCCACTAGACCAGGTTGCTCTAAGCCTCATCCAACTTCATGCTCTGACTCCCCACGTCACGCCATCCGATTTGACCAGTTTGGGAGCTGGGCAGAAGCATTGCCCAAGACTCCCCTATCCCCCTTTCTTTTCCCCCTGCAGAATTCCAGCACAGCTCTCAAATCCACCTGTGGCTGCAATAAGGATTTCTGCCATGCACAGCTCTGATGGATTTACCTGTGGTATTTGTACTTTGTCGGCCTCGTCTCTGCAAGTGCTGGTAGGCCTCTAAAGGCTGCTGGGAAATTCCAGGCTCCTGGATTGCTATTTCATACTAAACACTCAAACAACTCTGCTCTTGGTGTTCTTCTGGATCAAATTTTCTTTTTGCTTCTGTATCCAACCAGGTTTTGACAGAATATGATGAAAAGTATTTAAATTGTTCATAACAGGAAAGTATCATTCAGATTTTACTCTAATTTTACTTCTGAGCTGTCAGTGTTAAACTATAAACATCCCATCACTCAGCTAATACTTTTTAGAATTGCAAGAACCATTTTGATGGCTTTTCAAACCATTCTGATAAAGGGGAGGGAGCTGACAGCCCCTACTGCAGAATGCTTCAAATGAAGCCATTCAAACTTAAAAACTTCTCAGGGCTCCCGAAGTGAAAGCGAGCTTTAAACGATAGCACTGGATTACACAGGAGACTTCTTTTCCTCCAAGAAACTCATCCTAGTAGTGCCAGGAGAGTTTCCTAATGACTATGGATCATTTAAAGATAATGGCACTGAAGGTCCCCAGGACAGCATTTTGTGTCAGCACATCCTTCTCCAGAACCTTTTCGATTGTCGCGCAAATGCTCGAGCTGGTCCTGTTGTGCTCAGATCGCTGCTCAGCGGGTACCGGGTCTGTCGTGAGAATGGGGTGGGACACCCAGCCAAGGTTTCAGAAACATCCAAAAATCCTGGAAACTAAACCCCTGATGATAATTTTTTTGCTGGAGAGATGGGGACTGCGAAGGCTGTAAACGATAGTCAGTTTTCTGTTGAATATTGCAGCCATTTTAAACTAAACATAAAATCATCTCCAGAGCACTGCTCTGTAAGTCAGGCAGAGAAAAATGGCTCTGCATTCCAGTGCACGATTTGATCTGCAGTATCTGTAGGTTTATAAATGTATATTATGCATGGGATTTTTTTTTCTCCCTAAAATTTTCAAATCATATGGGGTGTCAGGCTGAGATATTATGTGTTAGAGTTGTAAGCTAGAAATAAACCAAAAACAGGTTTTAATGAAAAGATGTGAAACAGAGAACAAACTACTGCCTACATTTGTGGTCGTAAAAGGTGCAAATATAAAACACCTTTCCAAAACTTGCTCCTTAATTATTTCTGAATGAATATACCGTGACCTTCTTCAAACAATCATAAACTCAGCAACGAATTTTACTGAGCTGGTCCTGCAAAATTCAAGAATTTTCTGAGAATTTCCAAAAGCCTGGTGTTACTCATTATCAGTTTGAGGAATTGATCCCACTGGAAATCCAATATCATCTCTGAAAAATGCCCAGGGTATCTGCTGCTCGGCCAAGATCCTGCAAGAAGTCTTGATGACACCTTGTGCAGAGATGGATTGCAACAGGAAATGAAGAGGTCTGAACCCAGTGGTTGGAAATCCCTGCCTGTAATTTGACATCTGAACGTGCAATTGGAGCAAGTGACATCTGCGTGTTCCCAGCATCTCTGGAAACCAGGCTACCTTCATTATTAACGATCCAGAGTCAAACCCTGCTGTTGATTTTTTGGGCTAGGATTTCGATCTCCAAGACTGGGCTTTGAGCTTGGTGATTTTTTGGGCCAAAGAACTAAGTTAAAAACTCTTCCCAGAGTCTCCTCTGCTCGCTTATCATAACCTACTCCACCTCCTGCATACCAGCTTAATTTCATTTCAGTTTCCAGTTTGATGTGCACGGCAGGGATCTCTTCCCCAGGCAAGAGGCAATATGAGGTGAGAAGAAGAGCATGCTGCCAGCACAGGTATAGGCCTGCATAACGGAGCTGTGACACTCTCAAAGAGGCTTTTCCTTTTAACAACTTTCTGAGTTGGGAGCAAAAGACATAATGCAGATGGCATAATTGAAGCGGGAGAATGATACATTAAGCATGCACAGAAAGGATTAGAGAGGAAGACTTTTGGGGTTATTTAATTTTGGCTCAGTTGTTATCTAACAGTTTTTGTCAGGAAAAAAATGTTAAGGCTCCTTGCAGGTCCAGGGGAAAAAAAAAAAAAAACTAAGGAAGATTATTACCTGCCTAGGAGTATGTAAAACCTTGTAAAACTATCAGACTTGAGAGAATTTATTCTTTATTATGTGATAGCATGTTCTACAAAATATCTCTCCTTGCACAGCTCTCACAGGTCTCCTTTCTTCATTTTTATAGACTTGTCAATTCTGGGAATGATCTAATCATGATGAGGATTTAAGGTATGTATATGCATTGTACTGAATGCTAATAATTCATGAGCTCTTGGTTTCAAAGATCTTTTTCGTGAAGCCGTGCAGTTCAAAAAGGAATGCCTAACATAAAAAGGATGCTAAGCCTTATATTTAACACCTAATGAAATCATTAAAGAGCAATCAGGCGTGATTGCAAATGTTAATTTATCAGATCTCACACCTGCCACAAGTATGGAGAACAAAGGAGGGGATATTTAAACACCTTTAAGGTCTCATTAATTGAGGTAGAAAATAAAGCATTAAAGAGATTTCAAAGGCTGGCCATGCTCCTTCAAGACAAAGGGATCAATTCTGCACACACCTCGCTCAAGGAAAGTCCTTCTAAAATCACAGGGAGTTTTGCCAGAGAAAAGACTGCACGATCTAGTAAAAAATCAGGCACACTTGGAGCTTTTCTTCTGGATAAGGAGCCCTGGTGCGTGTTAACGACACAACCCACTCCACGCCTGTGGTATCGGTTACCTACAGAACTCCAGGAAGAATACATATGAGGATAAGGAATGGTCGCTCTTTATTCCTGTCAGTAGGTTTTGCCTTTGACTCTGCTGATCAATATCAGCCGTGCATTGGTTACTATGGGAATGAGCCTTTCCTGCACTCAATAAACCCCAAGTTCCTTTTTTTACAAAGGTGAGCAAAATACTTTTAAAAGAAGGTTTTATCTGCTTTATGCCTTGGGGGACTCTGCAGCCATCACTTTAAAGGTACTTGGACACTTTGAAATGCAGAATATTATGATCTAGCTTTGGGCAAGTAAAGACTTAAAACCTTTTGTTTACCCCAGAAATCAATGTCAAATTCATGTAGAAATCTATGTGTGCCTACGCTCTGTGTCGCTGTGCTCGGGCGTGTGTGTGCCACTGTGCTCATGCCTATGTGTGCTCCACACTAGCAGATACACAGGAATATAAAACTAAATTTGGATTACCTTTAAGGCTTGGAAAGAAGATGCTGAGATAAAAAATTATCTAGCAGTATCTTGGACTCAGCACCTCAGCTCAGCTAATTAATCCACCCTTACAATATTCCTGATTACAATGCTGGGATAAGAAATAACCTACTTTCCCCCTTTATTTATGTTAATACATTGATTATAAAATATTTAGCAATGCATTAATACGTATTTCTGGTGGCATAGAATGCCAAGAATACGTGAAATAATGTGTAGGGTATTCCTGAAATTAAATCCATTTAAACAGAAACGACGATGGACGTGATCTTGGACTGTTGCAATGTCAGCTCAGTGATGTAATCTCTTTAAAGACTTTCCAGGTGAAGCAGAAGAGTGATATCAAACTGCCACAGAAAATGCTGCCAATTATAGCCAATCTGCCAGATGTCTGTTCTTCAGACCTATTGCTGATTGGCTTGAAGGATGGTTAAGAAATAGTGAATTAATTCTTTTTTACCCTTTTTGTTCATTTATGTGTAACATGATTTTTTTCTCATGTGCTAGAAATAAAAACATTGAAAAGTAATGATGAGGATTTTCTCAACCTGAAAGGAACTACAAAGGACAGAAAGTTACAGTAGAAAACTATCTGGGTACCTTTGAGACCAGGCATGGCCCAGAGAGATTTATAGAGTACATAAATCAGTGAAGAGTGTCTAGTCAAAACAGAGTCTGGGAAAGAGTTCCCTCATGGGCAAAGGGAACATTTGCAAGATCCCTCATCTCTGTAATGACTCCCCCAACTTGAAGTATCTGCTTGCAGACTATGAACAGGCTCTGCATTCACTGGGTTTCTTCAGGGTTCCTCCATGATCACAGAATCACAGAATCATTTAGGCTGGAAAAGACCTCCCGTTGACCCAGGTGCAGTGAGCTCCTCTTTTAACATCATCCAAAACCCACCAGCAGCTCAAGGCTTGTCATGATATCTCCAACTCTACACACAGTCTGAAGGAACAAGAGCCCACTGTCTGTTTTAAATTATTGTTGGGAGGAAAAAAAAAGGTTAAAAATGCATTTGTGGGACTTATAATAAAAAACACACACAAGTTCTGTCAAGTCTCCCATGCATCTTTCCTGATAGTTCCACACCAACGGCCAGAACTCAAACTCACACTAAAGGGGCACAAGGCAAAGAGCTTTCCCTGACAAATGGCAATTTCAGAGCTGTACATAACCGTAAGATTCACCTACACCAGAAAATAATTTCAGAAACTAATCCTTTAATTTAAAATCTGGCAATTAAGCCTCAGATGCACAAACTCCAGAGAAGGAAATATGTATCTTTGCTTTCCTCTGCAGTTTTGAGGCACAAAACAAGATTGTTAAGTGTCACTGGTTCATACCATAAATCGTTATGTGAGTTTTAGATTATAGAATCTTTCTAAGACTTAAAAAAATACCTTGCTTGAGGAGGAAAGGACGAAAAAAGCAAAAACCAAAACAACAGAGATGTTCTAAAGCAACTCAGAAGTGAAGTTGTAAAAGAGTTTATGCAAAACCAACTTGGAAAGGACGCTTGCTTCTGTTTCACAGTTTGCCAAACTAATGGGACCGAAGTGACTGCTTAATCAAAGTCAATATTGGCCTGCTGACTCTCAGGAAACGATCTAAAAGTGCTTTGGGGGCTCTTTCTATGTTCATTATCTTTTCCTGTGTCACTTGGTGTCTCTAATGATAGACGAAGAAGCACTTAAAATGTCTCGACTCAATTCTCTTCACTACTGAAATCTCAAATTAAATACTTATCCAGACAAAAAAAAAAATCATGTTGAGAATGAGATTGTGACATGAGGATCCTCTGAAAAACAGCCTAGGATAATTCAGCAGCCCCACTGGATCTTGCATTTAGAGGAGTCTGAAGTATTCGAGTGACTCAGCAGCGCACTGGTGGGTAATTTACAGCTCGCTCCTCCTTGAGAGCAGAACTGCAAACTCACCAACTAAAGAGCTCCTGCATCAACCTCTGCTGATTGCAAATGCAGCATGCCCAGCTCGAGCAGCCCATGTCAGAACCAGAAGTTAAAAATAAGGGCAAAACATCCAAATACCTCTCCTTTGTCTGATTGAAGGTTAATTCCACTTAACTGGTTGAAATGATCCAAGACTGAAGTTGCTCAAAGCAGGCAGAACCTTCACTTACAGAATTAGAAGATGAGGAACATGAAGTGAAAAGCACTGTAATTTTCAAAGATTTTTACCAGGAAAGTATTAGATTAAATCAAATCTTGCCTCTATACAAAACAGAAATATGTATCTTAAAAAAAAAAAGAAGAAATTAATATCTATTGAAGCTAAAAGGTATTCACAGAATAAAGTTGCAAAAAATAATATTAGCCTGTAGCCATTTAATTATTTGAGTGTCCACCACGAAGAACCAAGAAGCACAAACTCTGATTCTCTCATGACAAAAAAACCCAGACAGTGTTTTAGTTCTCTGCTACTCCTACTGGACCTGATTTTAAGGGTCTTACTCAAGAAATTAAATATTTCCATGAGCACGAGAATTCTGCCCCACATGTAAAATGCAAAAGAATTAATCAAAAAATGCATATTATTTTTGCAGTCTATAATAACAACACATCTCTTTTTAAAAAGAGGTGGATTAAATTATTTCCGCAATGAATGCCCAAGAAGAGGATTTATTTCTGTGAGGAAAAATAAAGGTTAGATTTTATCCTAAGAAGACAGGTTTATCCTAATTTAAGGTAGGTTGATATCACGCACAGCTCAACAGGAGGCTTATCAGACTAAAAACTTATGGATTTCAGCCTAAAATATTGTCTCATGTTAATGCAACATAGTTTGGTTTTGAAGCAAAATGTGTCTGTAATTACTTTAAAATTGATTATAATTCTTCCTTCTTGAAGTACAACACTAAACCTCAGTTGCCCTAGGAAGACTTGCAGCATAAAAACCTGCCCACATACGTACTTAATATAGTGGGTATAAAAATACTAATTAAGATAAAACATTATACCAGAGTACCTACAATAAATACAAATTAATAAACCAATCAGAAATGCGAGCACCTTCAGGAAAATTGTAGCATGCATCATATAATCTCATGGAGACAAGTAAGGAATGCTGGATGTGAAATTTTTTTTAATGGACCAGATAATTTTGGGCATAACAGGGAAAAGTCTCCATAAAGACCACAGCCTGTAAAAATGAATATATAATTTGTAAGAAATGGTATTCTCCCATTCAGAGAGAGCATCAGCAGCTTTTGGGCTCCAAGCCCTTCCAGAAAAGGCTATGTCTTGCTGGCAACAGCTCAAGAGAAGAATTCATACCCATCTCTAGAGAGACAGTAGGAAGGAATATTTTTTAAATTAATTAACGTAACCTTTCTCCATCTAAAAATATTTAAACAGAGTAACCTGTCTCACACAGATACTCTTTGCTGGGCATAAAGGGAGTCTTCATAGGAAATGTTGGTGTGTTTCACACCACAGTGACTAGCCAAGGTCATCACCCACGAGGAACTGCTGAGTAAATGCGAAGTTACATATTCTGGCTTTAACCACCAGGAGAGTCTGAAGCAGCTGATGCAGTAGACACTTGTCCAAAACTGATTCATGTCTACCTTACTTGTGTTTATGGGTTCTAAATGAACACTGGCTTTACCTATAAAGGCTGAAATTCAGATGATCCCAGTTTTAATGCCTATTAGGATATGTTTAAAGGGACTTCAAAGTAAATTTATCCCATGTAGAGAAGCTTATAGGAATTCAGAACTTACACTGCTTTCCTCAATAAGATGCCTCATCCTCTTAACCTGAGGGTTTTTTCAGCTCCTGCTTTGGTGGTAGAGATTATTCTTTCCCTCTGAAATGTCTTTTAAAAGGATTATTTAACTGAATGTCCTTCCCTGGTGGGAAGACCACCACGCCATGGGTCAGACTAACTCAGAGAAACTGAAATAATAGAGACTGTTCTTCTTAAGTGTAGCTAAAATCGAGATTTCTGAAAAAAATATATAAAGGAAAAAACAAAACCAAGCGGAAGGATAAAGGACAATTTCTAAGATTATTTTCGCTGTTTGTTCTTAAGAGTTTCAGTCATTTATCTTTTCCAGTAGGACAAAAGCTCAAACAGGAATTATGACAATTTTACCCTCTAACTGTCTGTGAGACATCCTAAGACTGAACATAGGCTAAAAAAATTGCAAACAGTTACTTAAAGAGATTCTTGCAAGCAGTTCTCAGCCTTGCTCCTCAGGAAAAGCCACAAGAACTAAGAAGCAGTCAAACTTGTTCAGAACCCATCTTGGCCAACAGAGAAGAGAGAAATCCAGAAAAAGAGGCAGCAAATACAGGAAGACATTAAAAAAATGTCTGTTAGAAGCTATTTTGGGACGTCCTTTATGCTTCTCAAAGGAATTCACTTACACACAGCCCAGTTGCAGCTGCATAAATGCCCAGTGGCTGGAGGTTCACTTGGTCGATTAGAAAACACGATACTATGAAACAAAATAATCACTGTTGGCAGCACAGCAGCTGAAGACAGGCACATTTTGCCTCATAACGCCCCACTGTGCCTTCCCCAGATGCCGAGTCTGTGGCGATGTGGGCCCGGCCACGGCGATCCCGCGGCGCCATCCCTGTGGAACGACCCATGAGGACGGAGAGTGGCTCTCGCTCGGCTCAGGCTGGCAATCAAGACCCTCCAAACCGCTCCGTGCCCACTCAGTTCCAACATGATTCATGTTGATGTTGTTTCCAACGTTTCCATGGCAAATATGTGTCTACATATTTCAGGGTATTTTTTGTTTTAATAATGATTTGGATCTTCCATCTAAGAAGCCTCCTCAATCTGCGCGTTCCCACTTAAATTCAACTTTTAGTAATGTTGTTGGTTTTTTTGGGGGGGTTTTTTTAAGGAAAATAGAAGGAGAAAAGATTGACATGAAAGTGAGTCTGGTCAGCTGTTCTTGGTGGGGTTATTTTTACAGTGACTCAGTAGAGCACTGGACGAAATGTCTCATCGGCGTTCCAGCGACTCTCAGATGGACACTGGGTGTATTTGGAGTTTGTAGGTGCTAACGTTTGTTTGCAAAAGGAATTTAAACAAAACAAAACTAGTTTTCCCCAATATGCCGTCCAAAACCACTAATGAGTGTCACTGAGGCCTTCAGACATTCCTTGTATGCATGATTGCTTCAGATGATAAAGTCTCTCCAGAATGAGAAGGGATTCAAAAAGTAGGATTCACTAGGAAGGCTTCTGCAACCCTGTTTATTTAGGACATATGAGGACATGTTCCAAGAACTCCCTTTGGTTCCTTGGTTATCAAACACACACAGACTTGCACTGAGGAACCAGCTTTGCCTCCGTGGCCCTGCTGCTGCATCCAGAGCATTTCCAGGACCGGAGCTGTTTTGCTCCGTGACACACCAAGCTATTAGACGTGGACCAGAATTAGAACTGAACTCCTGGTGGTGTTTAGAGCAGGTGTTGCACAACTGGTGCTCAGAAGAATTATCCTCACTCCCCACCACTAGAAACAGAAAGCCTCCCACTGAACCAAAGGGGTTTAGGGCACAGCCTTGAAAATGGGTAGCAATTGTGGTTATTGAAACCAAAGGTCACTGTCTGTTCCACCACAGAGCTCCAGCTGTCAAAGGAAGCTGCTGCCACCCCTGTGGGGCATCCCACAAGCTGCCACCCCACGCACAAGTCTGCAGCACGTGCCATGGGCTGGAGGCAGCTCCGTTTCCATGATGTTGAAACAAACTGGGATGTGGGGAGGGCACGCACTCCAATGTTTTGTCGCTTTCCCGGGCTCAAGCAGCTACAGTTGAACACATCATTCTTTCCCGTGTCTGAGAAACATTTACTGCTTGTTACAAAAGGTTTGGGGATGTCCTACTGTGTAATAGCTTAGATGACTGAAAACAAATTTAAATATAAGAAATGTGCTGGCTTATTTTTTGCATGTTGTAAATACTCTTAGAAACGGCATGGGGCCTTATTAAGTTTGAAACTCAGGTCTTTCAACTTCCTCGAGAAAAGAGAACAAATGGTAAAAGCATGAGGAAATAAGTAACCTCTGTGATTTCCCACTTCAGTTCAAGCCCAGAAATTTTTGTCAGTGGTTATTACAGTCATATTTCTTTAACACCTTTAAAAAAGACACAGCAAGAAAAGATTTCAAAGAGAGAGGTTGCGCTAGCTCTGGAAAGTTCTGGTTTCTCCAAACATGTGGAAACCCACTGGGCAAGGAAGATCTGGGCTTCCTGCAGATCCTATTGCCAGTTCTCCACAACGGAGAACTTTTGATTATTTTCCAAACTTGTACTGAAATCAACTGGGTTAGTCACTTTAAAAAGAGACCCCTCTGTGCTGCTCTGTAACCCTTCAGTCTTTTGTTGGGTTTGGGCTTTTATGCACACTTTCTGCAAGATACTGAACCGTATAACTATCTACCCAAACATAGCAGAAAAGCTGTAGTAGGACAATAGAGAGGTAACTATTGCTATTTATTTATTTATTTACCACTGTTCCAGCACGATGATGTTTTCATTGCAACAACTGTTTCCCACATTTGAAAGGGGAAATTAATAAATCCCCTAAGAATCTAAAATGCATTTATGCTTGGAAACTACACTCAGAGGGTTATTTCCATGGGGTTTTTCTTTAGGCAAGAATTAGACATGATTATTTTTTTGTGCAATCTATTGTTCCAATTATTTATCAAATTATGCTCCTTTCACTTGATGTTTTACTTCAAGTAAACATATTCAAAACACAAACCTGTGACTGCTATCACCATGAACCATTTGGAGTGTACCCACACAGTATTTTGCAATGAATAATGACCCACTCTGTTGTTTCTATCAGTTTGAATACATCCACAGCTGTAAAAACAACAACAGCATACACAGTGAGGATCCTGTACCCCCAAAAAAACCTCAGTCCCACAGTCAAATTTCTAAGACACCAAGTTATTTGTCATTTGTTCTGCCAAATGTGCGTAAATCCTTTGGTGGCTCCGTGTACTTGGGACTTCGGGTGGACAGGTTTGATGCTGCCTATCCTGAGGTTCTGCAGGAGGTGAGGTTTTACAGAATCCTTGAAATAATGCTGGGGACCGGTGTTATCATTTAAATATTGAACAGATAAATACATACATCTCACTTCAGTTGCACAAATCTGCTGGTTTTAGCCATGCTTATTCCACATGAATTGAAAGTTTCTATGTTTCACATAAAGTGAAAGCTTTTTGTTTGCTCCTGAGGAAGAGCAGGGAGCAAAGAAGCTTTGGGGATGGTCAAACACTGAGAAATAAGGCTGGGAACATGTTCAGCCATGAATAACCAGCTGATAAGATGATTCACTGCTATGCACAGGTGCCTAACATTTGCTGTGTGGGAACACAGGGTGGTGACTGGGTTGTTCATCATGCCACTGTGTCTTAATACGGAAAACTTTCCTGGCTTAACGTTGAGACTATGTTATCCCCTAATTTTTCATGATGTGCCATCTCATTTTGGAAACTATCTGTTACCCAATAAATGACTAAGCAAAGCCGACTGTCTACGAGCAATAACTTGCCCTTAAGGAAGATCAGCCAATCCCAAAAATGCTAATCAGAAAACTAAATATTGTTTTTCTAGGGAATTCCTGCAGGTCACGTACAGAGGTAGCTTTTTGGTTCATAAGTAGAGGAAAGGCAGAGAAAAGGGAGCCTTGATGTTCCTCAATAAAATGCCAGACAGTGGGGGATGCCCACTGCAAACCACAGCAGCAAATATTACACTGGGTAAGGGTTAAGGCGTGGCCACAAAGGCTTAAAATAGAGCAGGGAAAGGGGTTCTGGGAGCCTGGGAATGTTGCAACCCCCACAGTTTCACTACAGCATGGCAGCTCCCACTGCTCTCTACATCACCTGGGATTTAGAGTGCTGCAAACACCCGACACACTCCTTGAAACTGACTTCATCCCAGTGCCAAATGGTCCCATTTCTCCTTGCCCAAGCAAGTTTTGGTGTGTCCCTTGCACAGCACAACCTGCTGCTTCCTCCTCTGAGCGCACAGCCGGCTCTTCCATGCGGAGCTCGCTCCAGCTTTGTGCCTCCAGCTCTGCCTCTCTGCTCATGTGTCCACTCCCCCAGACTGACAGCCTTGGACACAGAGCTCGTTTCTAGCTCAAAACCAGGTAGGCAACTTAAAAAAAAAATAAAATAAAGATGTCATTTGCCACTCATGGACGTAGATGAAAATTAGTGATGGGATAACAATAGTTTAGGGGTGTAGGGGCCAAATTCTGCTCTCACTTACACTGTTTAGGTCTGGGAATAAATCAGCTGAATCCAGCATGACTCAGAGCAGAATTTGGCTCTAAATATTTTAACTGCAGCATGAGTTTGTTGTCTACATGACTGAATTGCCTTGAGAAATCAGTGCCTCCTCTTTGTCTTTGCCAGTGGGGCCGCAGTGATCCTTGTGTTTATTTAAGGAACACGGCGTTCATGCCTCACCTCCTGCATCTGTACACGGAGCCACTCACCTTTCCTTTCGTCTCGGGTGCTTTGCATACAGGAGCATTTAACTCTTTAACAATTAGTGCCAGCATTCAAACCTCATGTTTTATTTCTCCGGATTTCCCAATCTCTGGAGGGCTAATTATAAACATTCTCCAAGAGCTCCACATCAGATGCCGGGGAGTCTACACGGACATGAGAGACGCGAGGCAGGGCAACTCCATCAAGTGCTCTAACTGCGACTGGCGACAGCTTAATAGCAACAAATAGATCTGGGTGTCCTTCACAAAGACCTTTCCCCCAGCTGCCTCAGACACACAGGTTTATCTCTGGGCTTGCCCTGTCAGGAAACAGGTGCTTTTCTATTAATAGGCACGAGGCAGCCAGGCAAGACGAAGGTGCGGCGCTGTATGAAAACAGGTGGTCTCCAGTTGAACAGTTTATAAACAATAACTAATCACTCAAGACCTGTAGCGGTTTCTAATGAGGACTATAATTACGAGCCAGGTGGCTGCAGTTAGAGGAATACATTGTTTTTAAACAGGTTACTTGACTCAACAGCAGTTTTACGGGAGGCAGGATTGTCTCTAACATATGTTCCCTCTGCCTCCCGTTTTCCTTTTTTTCCCTCTTTTTTTTTTTTCCCTCTCTCCCGGTGTGTGAGTGTAGGGATGCCTGATGCCTTCCAGTATAAAACCCTGGGCTCTGTCACTTACGATTCCACAAGCCTGTAATTGCTCTGGCTGAATCCTGAGTGCTTATGTCAGGGGTAATTTTTGGAAAAATTCAGCATAAACAATTCAGCCGTTTTTCAGATTGCTGGCAAGGAAAATAAGTTTAGTGTGTTTGTATTTATAGTTTAAAGTGTTATTTCTCATGTTAGAACCATAGAGCAGTGACAAGGGTGTTGCTGTGTCAGGTGCACAACAGAGTCAGAAGTTGAAAATTGTTGAAGGACTACATTCAGAAAGAATGTTTCTTTATTTTATTATTAATTTTAATTGGTCAAATAACAATTCCTTCTCCTAAAATATTTATTAACACTAAAAAACAGTTTTAATTTTTTTTTTTTAAGCCCTATTCTCCCCGTATACTCAAGGTGTTGGATGCTGCAGGGACAACATTCTCAATACCAAGACAAGTGTTACCATTCCACTAAAAATTCACCCAAATATTTTCAAGTCACCACAGGGAAGAATTTCTTCCTAATATCTAATCCATACCTGCTTTCTGTTTAAAGCCTTTATGTCTTGTCCTACCATTCACGAACTCAGCTCTTCCATGGCTCTAAAATTTCAGTTCTGCCAAAATCTGTGCTCAGTTCACAGCAGCACCACACAAAATAACCTCTGAAATCATTCTTAGCCTCTGTTTATTTCGTAATAATAAACTAAATCATACAAAGGAGACTACATTAAGGCTCCAGGCTAATTCACTTATGTCATTACAGCATCAAGGTTGATCTTGAAGCTTCATTTGAAATGACAGGCTGAACTTAAGCACTTTCTTAAGTGATTTGCTGGATCAGAGCATACGTGTTATGATATGGCAAATCATTACAAGATCACATGTTAATTTCCACAGGGCTTTCAGGTCTGTGTAATTAACACAGTTTCTGTGTGTAGAGCCCACGCCCCACGTGTTGCAGTTTGGAAGGTGTGCAGTCAACCTGACAGCCATGAGAGGAACAAAGACTCATCACCACTCCCATCCCTGGGAGTGTCCAAGGCCAGGCTGGACGGGGCTTGGAGCACCCTGGGATAGTGGAAGGGGTCCCTGCCCATGGCAGGGGGTGGGATGGGATTTTCTTTGAGGTCCCTTCCAACCCAAACCACTTAATGATTCTATGATTAAGAGGCTGAATGACACCCTGAGAAACTGGGATCTGTCTGTGTAGTTTGTGAGTGGAGACCATCAAGTCACTTAGTTTCCATGAGGAAAGACTGTGTACCCTTGTCCCCAAGGTCCTTGCTGTGCCAAGATGCTGAGTGTCCCCCACTTTGATCATTTTGAGATTTGTAAAAAAATCCCAGCTACACTGGAAGTGTCTTGATTTGGACACTAAATGTATAGGAGGGTTTCAGTCTTAATTTTTCTCTACTTGAGCATTGTTGGTCAATAAAACAAGATGATTAATCACAAGGATACTGCACAGCAGATTCATAGTTTTGTGAATGCAGCAGTGACACACTTAATAATTTTACAGTCAATAACAGGTTTGGATAGTGCCATATAGTAAAGGATTTTTGTGAAAGAAAACACATGAGAGGACTAAATTATTCTAGATATACCCAATTTAGAGTCTACTCAAGCATATTTTCATGTGATATTGGTATCTAGTTCCTACAATGATTACTGGTTCTAAAGATATGCAGAGGGACAGGTAATGATCATTTGATGGCAACACCACATAAAAATATTTTCAGAGCCTGGAAATATAATGGTGAAGAGTTGTTTGGAGTTTTATGTTTTATTTTTAAATAGCCTGTTTCTAATCTTTATCTTCTTGCTCACCCTCTGGGAAACTCACAGTTTTGGTTTGGGCTCGTTATAAAAAGCAGGAGATAAATGTGGCCCTCAACAATTTTTGGTTGATGCTGGAAGACACAGCATCAATTTGTAAGGCTGCTCTCAGGGCTGCAATTTGCGTTTTCTTCTGAGTGCACACAAAGGTCAAAGCCCAGGTTAAGGAATGCATCTTATAATTTAATTTTAGCCCATGTTGACACCTTCTTTCAACTGCTTTGCATTTCCTCAGGACAATAGCATCATTTAGTGGAAAACACCACTGTCTCAAAAAGGACTTAGTGGTTTATTTCCTAAAGTTCAAAGAGATTTCCATGGGGAGGTCTTTCCAAACTCAGACAGGCAAAGTGTGAGACTGAACTAGACAATCTCCAAAGGTCCATTCTCCAAACTTCTCTATGATGTGTGTGAAGTCTGGCAGTCAGGAGTTCTCATCATGATGCAAAGAAAGGAGACTCTCCACCCATCTCTGAATCACAGAATCATTAGGGTTGGAAAAGACCTCTAAGACCCCCAAGTGCAACCATCGACCCAGCACCACCACCATGTGCACCACTAAACCGTGTCCTCAAGTGCCACAGCCACACATTTTTGAGTCATTCGGAGGGATTCTGAGATTCTGTCCCAGTCACTGTTATTTTTCCCCTCATGCTGACACACAGTGAGAGATGAGTGTCTCCTAGATGTTCATCTGTGCTCCCTTTCCTGCAATGTTTGCACCCAGTCAGGGAGTGCTGGATAACGCTCTGCCTCTATGAATTGTAAATTCAGGAAGGGCAAATTTGCTGTCTCTGGATTTTTGGATGGGGATTGAGATGGATTAATTATATGTCAAGAGGGACTTGAGCAATAATAAGTGACTTTATGACTGTCTTTACCACTTGGTGGAAAGGTTACATTTAAAAATTGGCTTTACTGCACTGGATTTTAGGTTAAGTTCAAAATGCAGCTTCCGCTGTTAGAACTGAAGGGTCATATAAAATTCATTGCAATAGAATATTTATAAGTATCTGGGATATTTGTAGGAAACACAATAATGGTAGAATCAGAGCTCACAGATAGAAGGGGGAATTGTTAAATGGCAAATAAAAGCTCCATTTTTCCAGCACTTAACCCTACATATAATAATAATTATTACAAATCTGAGCAATGATTAAATTTCATTCTGAACCCTGGTTAAACGTATGTGAATGGAAAATGATTTCTGTGCTAATAACTCGCGTGCTGTGAGCACTCAGAGCAGGATTGATGTGCATGCACGTCACACATCTCCGAGAGCCTTCCACATGCCAGCGAGGCGCAGGTATTCCTGGAGGAGGTTGGGATTGACATGCCTCACTTCCCATGTCTGGGGAGGAGTAAAGTCCTGTTTGTTTACAGCCTCTTCCTTCTAATCACATAATTACAGCTTTGAAGGCAGGTATCTGACAAAAGCCCCGAAAGTGAGCAAGGTGAAGGCGCAGCAGCTTTTGTTGCAGCTATTATCTCATCACCCTCTTCTCCTGCGAGATGCTGGGGGTGTGTTTTGCAAGGCTATCATTTACCTCGCTGGCGTGTGCCACCACAATTATCCCCCTGAAATACACAAGTGAAGCTGCTGTTGCAGAAACAGAGGCCATTCAATCGGAGTGGAACAGAGCAGCTCTAATTAGCGTTAAGTACCTGTAATCCTCAGAGATTTTACCTAATGATAAAAGCCAGGGAAAGTCCCTCAGGTAGGAGTAATAAGAGCCCAGCCAGGTTGGCGGTGGATCAGGTGTTGTATGTCAGCTCTGCTGAATGCAGCCTATTGATCCAGAAGTTGCCTGTATTTTCTGCCACAAATTGAATTTAAATTGCTTACATGAAGAAGACATCTGGCAGGTTAAGGTTTACCTGCTTCACGTCTCGAAATAATTTTCTCCACCAGCAAATAGGTAGGCAAGAGCTCTTTTGGAAATAAACCAAGCAAAGCTTTTTAAGAGATACAGACGTGGTTGTTTGAAGTGCCTGAGCTTGAAGCAGAGAGTTGGCAGATGAGGAATATATTTCAGATTATTAAAATAATAAAGTAGGAGAGTTTTTACAGATTAAATACCTGCACTGTGCCTTCTTTCCCGATGAATAAAATACCTCCTCACCTTGCAAAATAATATAAAAAAGTATAGCTCTAATCTGCATGAAAGACTTTCTTTTATTTGGTGGAGTGTTGGTTGGGGGGTTGGATTTTTTTGCTGTTGTTGTTACTGTTGTTTGTTTGTCCAATTTAAATAAATTTACTACTTTATTGGTACACGGTTACAATTTTGTTTGTTGTTTTATAGGACAGTAATCTTAGGTTCCCTCCCCATGGCAGGAGAGTTGGAATGAGACAATATTTAAGGTCCTTTCCAACCCAAACCGTTGTGTGATTTTATGAAATGCTTACTGGAGGTTGTCATGTAGGACAAAATTATTTTCTGAACATTTTTGGAGGGGTTTGTCCATCCATGAGGTGGTCATTTGAATACAGGAGGTGGTCACCCATGCCCCCTTCTCCAGCCATGAAGGCTCTGAATCACCTTAATCAGTTTTCCAACCAAAGATTTTGAAAGTTCTTGTCCTGATTCCACAGACCTACAGCAACAGTATTTCACATGTTGGAGTCTTCAGCACTTTCGGAAGAGTGGAAACCCACTAAGACCACCTGGCATCTCCAGGCCTCTGAATTAGGGTGCTGAATTGAACAAATATGTTCTACACTGACAAATTAACATAAGACTAATATTAGTAAGAACTCTGGGTGCACTCAAACAATAAAGCCAGTTTAGATCCTGGAAGGAAAGGAAGAGCAGGGGAAAAAACACCTTTAGAATAACAAGAGGCATGGGAGGAACCTTTCAAAAATGTTACTATGTGTTTACTAACTTTTTAAAAAATTGTTTTTATTTAATGAGCCTGGTAAATGCTGGCCACAGCTCGTACATCAGCCTCTTTGTCTCCCTCACAAGGCACCTAAGCTGCTGTTTGGACAACATCCATTTGATAATGAAGCAAGATGCAGGCTAGACAGCTGCTTTTTTCCCACTCATTTCACTCTGTTATTGGTTAACTTAGTGGAAAAATGTAAATTTTCCAGGGACTTTAGGTTGGAGGTATCCCAGCCAAGGTAGATATGTGCTCGACTTGAGGTCTAATTTAACTCCTGTGTCGTATCGACCGGCTTGGCCCACCAGGGACCCTCAGAGCCCTCCTTTGCCAAAGGTAGACAATGGGATGAAAGTAAAGTGTAATAAATGCCCCTGTCCAGTCCCATGTCGATATCCAGCTGCTTCTTTCCCCCTCCTTTTTTGCTGTTTTAAGTGCATCAGTATTTCACGTTTATTGTAGTGTGATGAAACACCTTTCAGAATGGCCAGAGGGACACTCAGCAGTAGGCATTTAGGCAGTACAAATTGGAGCGAACAGGAGGACAGTTAGCAGGGAATATTTCTGAGGTCAAAGCGAGCCAGATTGGAGCTGAATCAGCTAAAAGAAGAGTTGAGAGCTACAGTACCTACTGCAAAGTAAATATGGATTACAGTCCTTTGGACAAATTGATCCACTGGAGGATGATAGGTCCCCCAGAAAAAGAGGCTGCTATGTAAAGAATTAAGTATTTTATGCTGACATACATACAAAGAACCCTTAAACACAGCAGCCAGAGATGTATCACCTGGAGAGTCAATCCCAGATCCTCACAGGAATCATTTGCAGTGCACTGCAAGATTTAAGGGTCCAGAATCTGGCACGTTCCTGTGGGTGCTGACTCGTGTTCTGCCCAGTAAACAGAGCCTTAAGATTTAGCTGCTCATCTACCAGTTCTCAGGTAGGCTAGTGGAAAAAGCATAACATCACAGGGAATTTCAGTGGGAAAGAGCCCCAGCAGGGGCAACTCCAGGGTCTGACCTGATCCACTCAGGTCCTGGAAACCTCCAAGGATGTGGATGGTACAACCAGGAAAGGTGAAAGAACATCCAGTCAACAAGTCTGTCCTCAACAAGTCTGTCCTCAACACTGGTAACTCCAGAAAAAAAAAGCAGAAGTTTGGATATGAAACCGTAGCTGTTTGTCAAGAACAACTTTCAGATCTCCTAAAGAAGCTACTGAATTCTTGGAAAAGGTGATGGAATAAATGACTCTGGGAGAGCTCTCCTCTCTCTCCACTGACCCTGCAAGAGATGATGACCTTCTGTCTCCTGAAACAATGTAACCATTGCGTGCATAATTGCTTTTAATCCCTAAAATACTCATCAAGGAACAGAGAACTGCAACTACCAATAAAGGTGCCATTCTCTCACAGTTGAAACAAGTCATGTAAAATCAGGTTATACCACAAGATCAATGTGAATAAATACACGTGGCTGCAAAAAAAACCAAAACCCAAAGAAAAATAGTTAAAAATATATAAATTATTATACTCAAATTAGGAATGTGATGAATATATTTGTAAAAATTCCTTGAAACTATTTGTAAGAGCATCTTGAAAATATTTGTAAATTTTTTCACTTTCTTCACAGAGATTATTCTGGGCCAAGCAAACACTGAAGACACAAAGGAGACAACTTGAGCTCAGGGTCGTTCTCAAAGCTAAAGAGCTCAATGCTCTTCTGCTGGGTATCTCTCTGCAAGCAGAGAACTTCTCCCTGCACAGTGAACACACCTTTCCTCAGCCACTACCCCGATCCACATCTGGAATATATCACAGAGTTTGATTAAATACAAACACAGCCACATTTATGGGTGAATTCTTCCCAGAACCCCTACTCAGTCCTTAAATCATATAAATAAGATCAATCATTTACTACAAGGGTGTGCAAGGCTATGAGAGTGGTGGCACCAGCGCTGTGGATGACTTTTTTTTCCAAGGAGGATGCACGGGACAGCGCATTACAGGGGCTGGGATTTCAGCAGCACACAGGCAAGGCTAATGGATTTCCACGCTCAGCACTCCTCTGCCAAGAAGCTGACTTTTAATATGGGAAATAGACTCCTGCTCAGGATGGAGCAGTCCTGGGCAACCTCAGGGGTCCAGGCATCAGGGCAATTTTTTTTTGTCAAACAGGAGGTGTTTTGGAGGCATGTCCACAATGGAGTGCAACATTACAGAGGGCTGGATTTAGCTGGAACCCATAACTGTCTGCTGCAGCTTAAACCTACTCACACACAGTCATTCAACAGCCACTGGCAAAACTGGGCTTGATTGTCGGCAAGTGGGAGAAATTAGATTTACATATAGTCCATTTGTTGGTTGTTTTCTACGAGAACCTCCTTTAGATTTCTCCATTTCGTCCTGAGTACACTGAGTTTTCAGGGGTAGGTAACTTTGTAATTGCTATACATTTTCCCATCTAAAAGCCATCAGTAAAGTGAATGGGGCTACTCTCCTAAGTGCTGGATGCCTGATGTAAGAGTTGCATGATCTAGTCCAGAAGTAACACAGTTACCTCAATTACTGCAGTCCCACGAGGCTGTTCACAGCACTACTTAGGAAACGTTGTAGGCTCAGGCTCTGGTATTATGAACTCCTTGGGGCAGCATGACTGCACACAGCATCTCATCAGGAGTTAACAAACAAGTCCTAGATGAGACACTAGCCACCTTTTTTTTTTCTGTGCTAGGCTCTTATTTATTTATTTATTTGCATCCAGGAACGAGCCCAGCGTTATTAAAGCGGTGGCGAAGCGCGGTCTCACCGCAGCGCTCTCCTAAAGCAGCGCGGCACAGCGAGATGCCGTGTGCGCTGTCTGTGCTTTTTTTACATTGTTATCAGGGAAAAATATGTCTTGCCATTTCCCAGGGGGTTCCCTGGGACAGTGTCTCAGTGTGAAAGGGCACCATGGGGCTGCCTCGGACAGTTTTCTTTCAATAAGGTTTGGTGGTTTTTTTTTTTTGTTTCTATTGTAACCACTCTGCTCTGCTGCTTCACTGATTTCCCAGCTGTTCTTCTGCGGTGTCTGAAGTCGAACGCAGAAAATCTGAAGCTGAACAGCTCAGAAACAAGCAGCCCATCATGGCAAGCATGAGAAAACCATGAACACATTTTTCTCTCTCGACATAAAGCTCTGATTCTCCGTTGCGTGCTCCAGCACAACGCTCAGCATTTGTGCCCCTGCTCCGCAGGCAGGAATCTCTCTCAGACCTCGAGTATCCCACTTCAGAGCTGCAAAAACTGCAAGGTCCCCAACACAAAAACTTGTTTTATTTTATTGTTAGTTATACCCGTGTGCAGAGCTGTGAGGGTCTCCCAGGTGCAGATCAGGCTGGACCTTGGTGGAAGGAGTTAATTGTCCCGGGAGCATTGAGCTTTCCCTGACAGTGCCCGGCTATCACTCTGCTACACCAGGGAATGACAAGATTGAAGGCCCTTCCAATTGTTTATCTTTTTTTCTGTGAAATGCCCCAGAAGGCATTATTTCTTGTATGACTTCACATGGGGAAAAACCAAGCAAACGAAGAAAAAACGTCTTTCCAATGACAGTTGACAATACATCTGCAATGTGTTGTGCTCGGTTAAAAAGCTGCTTTTTAAAATGTATTGTAGAAGTACATTCATCTGATAAAATAATTCTGCAGGAATGTGGAATGTGTTTTGAAAGTTACAGCAGAATCATAAATAAAATGGATTTAAAATACCTAGAAAAATAATTTTTCCCAAGGTGAAGGACTTTCTGCTCTTCCTGACAAGACGCTCTAGCCCACCCTAGGTGATTTTCTTTCAGATAATCCCAGTAAACCCACAGAAATCAGTAAAATTTTTTGCCAATCTACAGTTCATCATTTTTATTTTGCAACAGGAGGAGGAGTAGCAAGAAGAACATTTGAAAAAATAGAAGCATAATGTATGACTACTTTCACAATCAACCCTTTTGATTTCTTCATTTGAAATATTGTAAACCTAAAATGTCATTCAAATACATTTGCAAAAAATAACATGATAAAAATATTAACATTTGAAGTATGTGGTGAAAAGTTATTCAATGTGAAACAGAGTTTTGTTTCATGAAAATGTTATCAGAATAATTTGTATTTATTTGGTTCAAATTCTTCTTTTTTATGAGACAGACTAAAAAATGGAACAGCTTTTCAACTGACTCCATTTCAATTTATTTTAATTTTATTTAATTAAGTGAATGCAGTAAACTATGTGTGCCTGTCTGAAAACAGTGTCAGATACAATGCAATTCTTGAAGAGATGTGTAAAGTTATTCTTTCACTTATATATAGTCACGTTCTGGAGTATGTGATCCATCAAATCTCTGTCCAGATTGATTTTATTGACCTTAATATTATTTTTTATACTTGCTTTGTATTACCTGGATTTTCCTTTATGTATTTGGAACATTATAATTTCCAGGTGCACTTGCACGTTTTCCAAACATGTTTCTTCCGAGCAAGAAAATCTATATCCTGTTTTAGCACCCCTAACAACGACAGGTATTGCCTACACATCTCCTGAAAGGAGCTTTTTGTGCCATCTGGTTCAAACCTGCATTGATTCAGAGACACCAAAGAGTTTCCCAGATGGGTCCTGCTGCAGCTCAACGTGTGATTGCTCCTGCCCACCCTATAAAACAACAGAGAGATGCTCAAAGAACCTCAACATCATCCCTGAAGGATCCAGAACGAAGGATCCAAGCAGCACCACACCTCCTTTTCAGCATTCAGCTCCAGCAAGCAGGTTGCTCTTACTACTTTACAACCACCCAAGCCCACTGCTGCCATAAAAAACAGTGCAAACAAGGACCCACCACTTTTTGGGAAGACTAGAACCACAGTTTCAGTGTTTCCCAGCAGGTACCTAAGCACAGCCATTGCTTGAGTCTCCATTTTTATTGCTCTAGGCAATGGAAACTGTAGTTTCTATATTTAATGTATTGAAACTGCCTGGTCTCCACGGTAGCAGGGGTATCTATATACACTGGTAGAATGCATTTCAGGCTCAATCACTTTGAAAGCCTGGATAATAGAGGAGCACTTGTACTTTGGATAACAAAGTTATTTCCTTTAACATCAACAAGCTGCTCAGCTAGTAACTGCATCAGGCATTGATTTTGTGAGCCTGTTTGTAAGCACTGGGGGGGCCTTTTCCACCGATAAAACTACCAAATTTGCACATCATTCTTCACGTGCATTATTTCCCAGAGCAGAGCTGACAGGAGAAGCTGTATTAATTTCAGCATGGCTGTTTGGAATGTCAGCAGAACATCTGCAGGACCAACCCTGGATCTGTCGGCTTCACCCTCCCTGTTTTGAGACAGATTGAAGCCTGAACTTACATCTCCAGCCAAATTTTGTACCTGGTTCCTATTGGGACTGTAAAAGTGCAACTGCTTCCCAGACTCAGATCCCAGACTAATGGTCTGAACATGCAACTGGATTCAGATGTGGGCTCCTTCCTGCTAGACTCGGGTTTATGTATTTCAGCAGGGCCAAATATCTGCCTATTTACTCATTTGTCACTACCAAGTGTTAAATTAAAAGTATCAGGAGCTACCAGACATAAATTCCCTGGCCATATTTTACTTTTTCTTGTAAGAAATGCTCTATCTACATTTTTTCCTTGCATCATGCACTCCCCTCTGAACAGCAGCAGCACCGCAGAGCCCAGCACATCCCCCCTCCCAGCCCTCACCATCCAGCTCCAATTATCAGTAATGGGAACTAGGCATGTCCATGGAAATGAAAGCAGATCCCTTGGTGGAAAAACTTTTTTGACAGAAATGTTCGCAACAACTTTTCAAAAAAAAAAAAAAAAAAAAAAAAAAAAAAAAGAACCCGTGTCTCGTTTATTTTCCCCTTTCTTCCTCCCAGCTTTCTGTCAGTCATCAATCGAACAGGAGACAACTCATTTCATTTCTGTGACACACAATGATGGACTTGTGTTACAACCCTGACTTATTTTGAGAACTTCAATTTCTCAAGCTGAAAGCCTGAATGTCCCATGCTTGGAAGGGCTATTGATCTGATGTAGATGGACAGCTCAAGAGGAACTGATACATTCCTTACAGCAATTTTTTTCTGACCACTACATAATGTAGACTTTCTGCTTGTTTGTTGACATCTAAAAACTTTGATTCTGTGATTTAACTGATACTCTTCTGCCGCTTCTACTCAATATTTCCCTGTACTATTTGATGTGGGAGTTATTTATTATCCACTACCTGCAATGGAAAAGCTGGTTCACTGTGATAAAATGTGCGAATTCACGAGGCGGCAGGAACCTCTAAATGCACATCACAATGGTACGGCTGCAAATGTGGGACACCTCCTGGTCCTAATCCTTCCTGGTGCCTTTCAGCAGAGGTAATGGTGCCATGGAACAGGTTTGGATGCCCACTCCCAGCCTGGGACAGGAGGGACCAGCCCTTACAAGCAGCACTGACCATCATGTGTCAAGCCCAGATGGAAAAAAAACCATCCACAATATAATTACAATTTAATCAAAGGGGCTAATTTTGCTTCAAAGCAGGATGAACACCACAGGTCCATGCCTCTTCCTTTACTTCTTTTTTTTTCTCCAGCTTTGCCTCAGCTTCCCTACACATCTCCTGCATGGGCAGCAGATACCTGTCAAGCGTGGGGACGTCACCACGGTGGCAGAGCCCCAGCACCACACTCTCAGCTGTCTGCAGGTCACAGGAAACAATCCATTCCACTCTTAATGATTTATGTAGTTTCTTTGGAATCACTCCTGGCTTAGGGGGTTTTCTGCTTTTTCTATTACAGCTCAGAGAACCAAACCAGAGTCTTTCAGACACAGCTCCTCAGCCAAGGTAGCTCTCTGTGACAGAATTAGTCAATGTTAATACCAGCCCAGAATCAGCCCCAGAAGTTCATTATTATTGCTTTTAAAGGAGGGTCATCTCCTCCTCCTCCAGGACTAATTTAGAGCAACGAAAATTAAACTGCATCTCATCTCACAGTCAAAAAGATCTGCAGAAATTGTCCTCGTTTAAATACCAATTCAACCCTTTTCTGTCACAGCAGGGTAGTGCATCTACTTTTTTTGTTCTAAAAGCCAAATACCATTCAAACAAAAGAGTCACTTCCGCATTAATTACACAAAAGAAAAAAAACCTGGAAAAAAAAAAGAAGAAAAAAGCCACACAAGAAAAAAACAAAAAGAAAATGAAAGCATCTTTTGAGAACTTAGATTGTGCAACTAAAGCACGATGTGGTCTTAGACCTTTACTTTGTGTACAGAGTCAGACTTTATTCTTTGATTTGGTGCGCAGGATCACAGCTTATTATGACGGTAATGGTTGTAATTTTGTTGACATTTGAATGGAATAAGGAAGGAATGAGGAATAGAGGTAAATGAGGTTGCTGCAGAAAAAGCACCTGTGATTCAGCTGATGGGAAGAGGATGTTAGCACGAGAAAGAGCTAAAAAAACCCTAAATGGCTTGTCCCATCCCAAAATCTCTCTGTGTTGACGCTGGGCTCTTCATTTGAGTTAAATTCATAGTAAATTAAGAAGAAAGTATTTTGGGGTCTTGAGATGTTAAGGACAAGAAATCTTTTAAATCATAACTGAAACAGTTTAAGACTGATGGGGTCAGGTTCATTTCTGGTTTAACCCCTGGATGCAGCAGATCCCACTCCTCCCATCTGCCTGGTCCAGAGTCCCAAAATAGTCACTCATTTAGGTGCCCCTTCAAATCTGGGCTGAGACCATTTATCACCAAAAACCAGCCCAGTGGGTTAAGAAAGGTTTTGCAAAACTGACTCTTCCATAGTGTGACCTATATTTAAATCACTCTCTCTTTTTTCCCCATCATAAAACCACCACCTCATGCACAAAATCCCACACAGGATCTGCCACTGGCACCTCAGAGGAGTAAACTATTTGCAGGGAGTATTTTCCTGTTAATAACTCCTTCCCCCTCGTGCTGGAAGATACCAGGGGCTTGGGTCAAGGCAGATTTCTGATTCCCATCTTGGAAATCCAGGAACATCCCATGTGTGCCATGAGCTGTCACCTCTCAGCATGGCAAATCCTTTTTCCCTGGTGAGAGGCAGCAATACTCCCAGCTATTCCCCTTGAAAGCCCTTTTCCCTTCTCCTTCCCACCCATCACTTGTAATCCTGGATCTCCAAGGTGGTGGAGAGACAAAGGGAAGCTTGGCAAGGCTCCACTTCTGACGGCCTCTGTGAAGCCATCCCTCCACAATATGGAAAACTAATAATAGTAAAAAAAAGAAGAAAATTTTAAAAAAAGGGGAAATCAAAAGGTGGAAATTCCTGGTTAAAGCCTCTGCCTGCACAAAGAGCATAACAGCTTGTATGGACTGCAGCACGATGACTATTGCTGTTAGCGCTTCCAATGACATCAGTGTTTTCCCAGTTACACAGTGCAAGGGGCTGGTTAGGGAAGCTGAAGAGAAGAACTGAAGGTAGTGAGGGTTTTAAAGGATGTCAGAAGGAAACGATGTTTCTTTAGATAGTCCTCCTTATTTCCCTAATTCTTTTATTTTCTCAGTTTTGGGGATTTTTGGAAACATACCTGCAGCAGTGCCCAGATAATTAAAACCTCAAATGCCACCTGCCTCACCTCAGATCCCTGAGGAACTTTGCTGTCAGCATTCCTGCTCACACACCCCCTGCACTGCTACTTTCGTGTGCCCAGTCAATCTGCCAGCTTTACACCAAAGTGATTATTGAAGTAAATATTGAGCAATAAGGCCCAGAAAACCTTCCTAAAATAAGATGCATTACATCTATTGCATTTTCACTCTGCCCCTTACAGAAATACAAGGTGCTTTTGTCAAGATTTCTGTTTCAGAAATCCAGGCTCTTCTATGCCTGGGCACTCGGAAGGGTTTTTTCTTCCCTTTAGGCTGCAGGAAGACTCTCAAGCTGCTTTTCCAGGTGTTGGAATAGTGCAAAGCACTTGAACCATGCTCATGGATGGTGGCCATCTAACTCACATGGCTGAGAGTGTGTTTTCCTTTTTGGCAGTGCTTTTGTTCCAGGTGGAATAGTCTTTCATCCAACATGAAGGAAACTCTTGCTTGTCTCACTCTCAGGTAATGGTCTATAACCATCCAGCTGGAGTGAAATATAGAATATATGGAGATATATATTTGTATGTGTGCACATGCTTGCATCTTTTTCGTGCATTGCTCACACCCATGCTGCAGCCTAAGTTAAATGAATTAAAAATAAAATAAGGGCATTTTTTCCCCTGTCCCGTTAATGCCAGAAAGCCCTGGAGTAGCTGCACTTTTACAACGCAGACGCTCCAGACCAGGTTCCAGCTGTCGGAATTTTATGTCCTCGAGATACTTCTGGAATAACAAAGTGTCATACACGTCCCTGCCAGTACACGAGATCAGCACATGAGATCAGAGGTGCAGATGTTGCCTCCACATCCACCCACTGGCATCTCATTATCAGTTTAGCTGGGATCCTCCACCCATTCCCAGCCAAGCAGGAAGTCAGGAGCTGTAATTTGTGAGAATGAGCTGTATAGCAACCATTTATCTGCAAAACAAACCTCTGCTGGCAAAAACTTTGGAGGCAATTGAGAATCTTATGAAGGTTTTCTGTCTTGGCACATGTAGGTAACAAGCGGGGAATGCTGTGATTGCACAGTCCCATGAGCAGTGGGACTTAAGAGGTGGAGGAAGGGACAGGAATTAGCATTGGACACACAAAAAACTGCTTTAATTGACTGGTCAAGGGTTGGATTTGATGATTTTGGAGATCTGTTCAAACCTTAATGATTCCATGGGCCTGTTCTATGATTGCTTTGGGGAAGGAACATCACAGACCAGTGCACCTGTCTTCCTTCACCCTTGTTAAGAAGGGAGTATTTTCTTACTAGGGAAAAGAGCTATGCCACAGTGGGAGGGAGGCAGAGGATGGCCCTTCTCTGCCTCCCCCCTCAGGGACAGCAGTGCCAGCCATCCAGGGCCTTCACCTTGGAATTGAACATTAATCAGCAGGGCCAGGAAGGAGATCTCTTGATATCCCAGGTCACCAAAATATTTCCAGCAGCAATTTTATTTCTACTCATTCAGGGCAGCAATCTTATCAGCACCAGGCACAGCACACGAAGTTATACAGAGGGAAACAAGCTTGGGAGGAAGGACAGAGTTGAGATTCGTGCTGCATTGTTAATTACTCAGACAGTAAACCCAGGAAGGTGTGCTTGGATCCCTTGTCATGCAGGCTGCTATTCTGGCAACTGGGGAGAGACATCTGCTCAGCCCAGCCCCGCGCTGTCGGTGTGGATGATCACACCTTTCTAATGAGCATCTTAAAGCTCTTCCTGAGCAGAAAAATCAGCCTAGCTTTAGCCCCCTCTGAGAGCTTTGGTACCAAGAGGTTGAACAGCTCACAGGAGCCACTGAGGTGGGGCCAAGTCAGGCTGAGCCCTGTGAGGTGCTGGAGCAGAAGGTAAATCCAGCCCCATCACTCCCTCGCCCCTGACCTCCCCAAAGGAGGAAGGACAGGAATTTGCCTGTCATGTTTTTCCTCCTTTGCTGCAATTATGATTCCTTGCTTAAGTTTCCAATCTTTAATTGGATTGGAAAGTTACAGTCACAGCACAGGGGAGAAAAAAAAAAAAAAATCCCAGCTCCTCTGCCTGACTCAAGCGTCTGGTTTCATTTACTACTCCAGGCTTCCGAGTTACTTTGTTAACTCGATGGAAATCAGGATTTCTTGAATTAAAAAGATGTTCTGCCCTTGCTGGCTGCTCTGCCTCTCTGTGAGCATAGCGAGGTGCCCAGGGCTGCCTCTGCAGGGGAGTTTGGCCCCGGCAGCTTCATGTAGGAGGTGATATAAATAGATAAAAACCTCACTTGTGCAACATAAACTTACTGCTACATATACCTTCCTCGCTGGCACACCATGTAATGCAAGATATGTGGCTCTTTCTTGCCAGAGAGGCCCACTCACAAGTCTTCTGTTGAGCACAGCTATTAATGTCACACTTTTGTTCCCAGGAAAACAGAAAAGTGCCACTACAGAGAAAACCGCTCAAGTTTCTATTGCACAACGCTCCAATTCCACTGAACACTGTACTTGCCTAATCAAGTTCTCCAGTGCAATTAAGCAAACCACAGAGGGTTAAATGTGGGTTTTCTCATGCCTGCCTCCCCCCTGGCAGGAGCAGAGTTACAACATTTCTAATCACAGAGCCCACTCTTGCCTGGAGTTCAAAAACCATTCACCTGATGGTAATGAAGGAGACCAATTTAGCTTAAATCCCCCTCTAAAAGGTGGGGAAGGGGTCAGGAATCAGTTTGCACAGAGGAGTACGGAGAAACCCTGGGCAGTTCTACTTCAAAAGGTTTGAAGTGCATCAGTGGTGCAAAGCTGAATTCAGAAAAATGCAGCCTGGGACCGCTGTGCTGTGTGCAGCTCCTTCCAGGATTCCAGGTCAGATACAGACAACTGAAGTTTAAATTAATAATAATAGCAAGTTTCCATTTTAACCTCAGAATCTTTCTCTCTCTCTCTCTCTTTTTTTCTCAGTAAGCCCTGAGAGTGTAACACCTTGGAGGGTAAATCCTGGAGCATGTGGAGTGCAGGGGTTCTGGCTGTTCACAGGCCATCAGGAACCAGCCAGGTTTTAGCACCTAAGCTGCTGCTCAGACTTTGCAGAGCAGTGACAGCACTCAGATGCAGAGCTATTGTCTGATCAAGCCAAAGTGCTCAGACTCAGTGCCAAAGCAGCCTCTCACTCGTGGCCGTGGACTCTTCCTGACTTCAGATGGCAGCATCTGATCCGTAAATACTGATGAGTTCCTATAGCTAAATTTAACCTATAGAAGTATAGATTGTTAATATTCATGGCCTGTGTCGTGCCAGCTGAAGCCAGAAGGATTCCATGGTTATAACCTAAGTCATTGCTTCGTAAATTTCCCTTAAAATACACAGGCCACATATAAACTGGCTTTCTGTTAAAAAAGGCATCATTTACCACCCCTTTTCTCGTTTTAGAAAATCACTAGACACGTTTGGGGACTGATAGACTTGGCTCAGCTACACTCATCTCTCATGGAGCATTGAGGCTCAAGTGTGACTTTCAATGCAGAAAAAACCCCAAAAAATTAAGCCACATGCCTAAAGAAATTCAACTTAATTACTGTCTTACGGTGAAGTCTACAGTGGCAGAGCGAGAGGGATGCTACCTTTCATTCAATGCACTTCAGCCTCACAGCTGCAGCTCTAAGACATCAGAGCTTTTTTGAACACCTTTCTAATGGGCAAATTGTGCCAAAGCCAGAACCAGAACCTCTCTTACCTTGGTCCCCTGGCAGACCAGGCAGGCCCAGGAGCAACTCCCCCATGCATGCACAGCTTTCAGCTCAAAAATCAAGCCAGTGCTGCTATTCTTCTCTTTTACCATCATTAAATTCATCCCCAGTTAGGAGAAAATGCAGTTCAATCCTCTGACTTCCCGTGAAATTATGAAGCTCTGCCTCTGAGCTCAAAAGAAAAAGGGGAGGCACTCATTTATTTTCAATCTGAGGCCATTGATAATCACCTGTGTGTTAGGATTTGTATGGTGCACTGAAAATAGACAAAGTTCATCCTAAAGTGCCAGCACAGTCTTCCATTAATCTCCAGCTCAGTCCCTTAAAGGAGGAAGTAACAACTCTGTAATGATAAGGCTCGTGGCAGCAGCCAGAGTGCTTGAAGGTCTGTTCTTGTAAAGAAAATTTTTCAATTAGTTAAAGAAGCCAGAAGCATCGGCTTTCAAAAAAGAGCTTCCTTATGAATCTTTGATCTCTCTCACTGCACCATGTTTCTCATGAAAGACAGTCATAGTGACACTGTTTAAATAACATCTACAAAACAGTTCAATTTGCAAATCAGTAGGATTACAGTTTCCTTTATAATCTTTATTTAAATGAAGCAGGGAGAATGAGCTGATAAATTAAGGGCTTGTCTAGGAGAGTTGTGTCCAACCAGAAGTGGCCAACACTTGAGAATAACAGGAGGAAAAAGAAAACATGATTTGTGCAAACTAAAAGCAGAAAAAAGGCCAATTTAAAATGCTTGATCTCAGTTCTGGTCCTAGAATCTCCAAACCAAGGAGACTTGTTCAGGCAGGTTACCCACCTTCTTAACTCCCTGTAATTTGTGCTTTTATCTTCGTTTAGTGCTGTTCATTAAATTTTAATAAAAATAAGAAATTTCTGAGCACACCAGAAGCTGGGCATGGCCAGATGTCCCTACTGGGAAAGGGACAAGACTGGAGAAGTCCTGCACATGACCTGACAGTGAGTTACCAACACCTTCTTGGGTGGATGTGGTGTGGCAGGTCTCCAACTTGGGCTGTGGGCTCCATGTTCCCCACCCCAAACTCCATCCCAACAGGGAATTGCGTGGGGGATGTCTCTTTGAGAGGCAAGAGACAATCACAGAATCACGGAATGGTTTGGGTTGGAAGGGACCTTAAAGCTCATCAGTTCCACCCCAAGGGCAGGGACACCTTCCACTATCCCAGGTTGCTCTGAGCCCTGTCCAAGTTGGCCTTGAACACTTCCAGGGATCCAGGGGCAGCCAAAACTTCACTTGTCTTGTCCTCAGTCTCCTCCTTGGCTGGATGATGTCCCCAAAACCCCCGATGCCTCTTCATCAGGGCTTCTAAGGAGAAATTCTGGTGCTGTCTTATATTCCAGCCAAAACCCGTTCCCTGCCTCCAACTCTTAAAAGCCCAGACAACCACGGATCCACCCTCTCCTCCACTGCCATTCATCTGATCACAGATTTATTACTGCTACTGCAAAGTGTGATGGCAGAGGTTATGTTCCAAAAATGTAAATGTCACTGAATTACATAATCATCACTTTAACTTTATAATCTACATATATGGGATTCAAATTCCCAGCACGCTCCCTTGGATTATCCGTGTTTTCCAGTGCTCCTGTGGTTTGTAAAGTGAGCACAAAGAGGTCCTGAGCACCCTGGAAGAGGCAGAAATGCCTGATGGTGTTACATGAGCACAAAATGCTCATTTAGCGTCCAAGAAATCAGGATTATATTTTTTATGGCAAATGCCAACTAAGAGTAAATGTAGGATTTTTCAATGTTTATGATAAAAAAATGTACCAGAACACAAACACATATTTCATAATAAAAAAAAAAAAAAATTGCACCTTGAAAGCATTTTTGACAGGCTTCCACTTTACAAGTTAATGGCAACATCAGAGGTACAGGAGTCCTGGAATAAATGGAAAATTGGCTCAAAATATTAAAGACAGAGAGCAAGAAACCAAGAAAAGCATAGTCATAGATGGATGATACTGCCTTGGCAAGCAAGGTAAACAGTGAGGAAACTCACTGCCAGATGCAAAAAGACTTAGATCATTAAAAGGGAAAGAGATGAAAAAACCATTCAACACAAATAAATTAGAACAGTATCACCAATACTGTCTGTCAGCATTTCTGCTATAAATCCTGGTTTGCAGGAGTCTATTCCACATCTGAAAAAAATATCCCCCGAGTGGAACTTGGCCTGCCAGATTTCTGGCCCGTGTTAACGTGTCTTTTGTCTTCACTAAGTTCTCTGAGGCATAAATGGAAATTTAATTTGGATTCACCATGATCAGCTCGCACACTCCAGGCACCCACACAAGTTTGCGCTACCTTGAAGGTTGAAGAAGCCTTCAAGAATTATTTTTCCCCTCTAGAAACAGCAATAAGGTTTTAATCTGGGTACTTGAGATTTTATAACAACATTCCTTTCATGAGTATCGAACGTTCCTTCAGTAAAAAATGTTAAGATGGGGCAAGAGAGAACTGATGGTGCCTGCTAGGCAAAAATTTAACTTTGAGAATGATGTCCGACCATGTAATACTTAAACTATCAACAATACGACATCTCCTCAATAAAACTTGACAGACAGATCTAAAGTCCAGCCTACAACAGATGAGTTTAAAAAGTAGCAATTTTCAGTAAACCTGTGTAGTGTTTGGTAAGAAAAACCAGTACCTAAAAATAAAAAAAAAAACCAAACACCAAAAAAACAACAATGCATAAAAAAATTCTTAATAATCTATACCATTTTAGTTTTTAATCTGATCATCAACAGACAAGCATTTGAAATTTTTTACTGCAAGAATTCTGGAGGATAAAGCATTATCTTCTACTAGAAGCTATAACATTTTTTTGGCTGATAGCATAGACTTTTTTTTTTTTTGGCAGCTTGTTTTGATATATGAATACAAAGGATTTCAAGAGATTTGTCAATGTAAAATTGAATTAAGTATAAATTGTTTAAATGATTGTATGCACACCATAAAGTGCCTTTGAAAAATAAGGCTGCAGCTCTGGATGTGCTGGTAAAAATGAGAAATTCCAGGCTGGGAATAGGTCGTGCCCTATGATCCATGGTGCGCATCGCTGCTGCCTTTGGAAATGCAGCTCCTTCACCTGTCCCCCTGATGGGATGAAGACAGAGGGAGGAAGATAAATTGCTCTTCATAACAGAGATTAGGCCAGAGCAACAGAAGGAAAAGCAAAAAGAAACAAACTCTCCGGGAAGTAAGAGGATGTACTTACTGCTGACCAGAGCCAGGCTTTTGCCTGTCCTCCCTTGGTTTGTTTTGTCTTCTGGGGGACCTTTGTGTCTCTAAACTCTCACCTCTTGTATAAATAAGGTCTTCTAGAAAGGGGTTGTGTTCCTGTGCTGGTGAGTCAACCAATAAGTGGTTTGGATCCGGGGTTTTCCTCATCCTGTCATTGTAACCCACATTTCTTAGTGAGGCTTTGGCAGGGGTTTGACTCATGAGTTAAACCTAATCTTGGCTGAACATATTATTTATTTCTATAATTTACTGATTTACCTGGAAGAAAAGACACATCAGGCTTTCAGACACTGAAAGAAATTTTTAAAAAAGCAGCCTGCACCCTGGATCTTCCAAATGAGCTGTGAGTGACACGAGACATGAGGAACCCCGATGGCATCGGGCACCAGGCAGACCATCCCCATTCCTGGCATATGGAATGTGACAGCAGGTCCCACTGGAACACACGGCAGACCCACGAAGAAGTGGAAGTACTGAACACATCCTGTATTTTTCCAAAGGATATTTCTTTTTCCTGCCCGTGTTGTGTCCTGAAGAATGAGTTATACAGAGCTGCAGCTCCCGGGGAGGCTTCATCCCCTCTCGGAGCGCTTGTAGCACACCTTGGAAAAATATCAGCACTGGGAGATCCCTCAGAAAGCACATGGAAAAATAAGCACTGAAAGCAGTAAGTACTGGGGAGATAAAACACTATTTTCAGAGTGGAGACAGAATGCTTTGGAGAGAGGAAAGACAAAAGCAGCAGCCCACAACTCTGAAAACAAGGAAACAAACAGAAACGGGATCTCTTTGCTTTTCAGCTCATTTCCACATAACCCCTGTTTTCCAACTTCCATTGTGTCTTGTTCAAATGTTTTAGCTCTCCAGATCTTTTAATGAACTCCACACACATCCCCACAGCTCTGTGTAAACGGGAAAAGCTGCTGCACATTCAGATCCTCACTTTCTGCTGGGAAACGTGACATCCAACTGGGAGCAAACCTGAGGGTGAAACATTTCCCTACAAGGTAAGTAAAACCCCCTAACAAACCATCAGGCCAGAAATTGCCACCAGGCTCCAGCTGCTCGGGGATCTGTCACAGTCCAGTGGCTCTGGAGAATGGATGGTCAAGCTATGTGAGATGGCCCAAAAGTCACAAAATAAAGAGTTTTCCAATCCATCCAGGCCTTGGCACTTTGTTTTTCCCTTCCCTTGGTGCTTTCTACTTTCACTATTTTCTTTCTGAATTTTTCTTATACCTGTGATATCTTATGAAATCTTAATCCAGCTTTAACAGACAGGAAAAGGGAATTAGACTCATGCCTTGGTAGAATTATTGGGAGAATTCATGTATTGTGAAGGCACTGACAGCAATACCTTAAAATTACACTGTGATTCACAGAATCCTTAGATTCATAGAATAATTAGAATCGTAGATTTGTGCTGAACTGGCAGGGTAATGTTCACGGCTGGACACTAATTTTTCTATGCTTACTACTCATATATCTCAGAGGCTTAAATAAGTTTTCTGTCTACTTTTTATTCTTTATTGGTAGCCATTTATCCTGGGGGAAATTTCCCCCCCCCTTTTAGAACCTCTCATCCACAAACTGTTTTCTGTTGCTGTTACATTAGTTCATGTCCCTGTACCATAAATTACAATTTAAAAAAAAAATCCCTCTTTGAAATTCTCTTTAATTCATATTTGCTGTATCTCCAAAATGAATAATTTTTTTTTAAATAAATATTTTCCTTTAATCCACGATAACTGAACAGACGTTTGCTAAATGAAGCCAACAGACATGAGAAGATTCGTTAAGTATCTGAGTTTTCTGACACTGCAGATTGGAAGGGAGCAGCAAGGGACTTTGCCAAAGACAGGACTTTGAATTTTATTTCTCCTCCTACCCGCAAGCTATGGAATTGAGGAGTTGGAGCATGCCAGCCTATCCCAGAATTAAACTGTGCCCTTTCCCACCACACACAGCACCCTCTGAAGTAGACAACATAGGTCATAGCTTAAAAATGCAAGTAGCATCTTTAAATAGTAGAAGTTATCCACAGCACTAACATTGAATTGATAACCTTTCTTTCAACAGTTCCCGAACAATAACAACTGGAAAACGATGGCACAGATTCATTCCAGGTTCTTAAAACCTTAAGCTTCTGAAATCAGAGTCTTCATATTAGCATTGAATACAGCAACATTCTGATTTCAATTATTGACAGCCTGAACTAAATTAGTTAGCGTCTCATCTAGTTTCAACAGTCTGCTCTTCATTGAGTCGTTCAGATGTTGGATGGATTCCATCAACATCTCCTGAACACACTTTTTTTTTTTAAGCCAATCTGCTGCTCTCTGGTTCCTTTCTGACACTTCTATCCCTTTCCAGTATGATGTTCCCTGAGCTATCACCCCTCATTTCCACACACTTGGCCTCCGTCATCTCCACTTTCTACTCTTACTTTGTGTTTTCCTTTGCTCTCCTCCTTATTTACTGTGTTCCTCACCAGCTCCTCTGCCACACAGCTCACCAAAATGCTGGTGCTTATTTTGCTTTGACAGTTTTTAATTGTTCATTTGGGATCACGACTGGAAAGGATGCGCTGTCACTGTCCCCAGAACTGTGTTTCAATGTGACAGTGGCTTTGCACTGAATATTTGAGAAGGAAGAGAACAAAAAGGCACCAGACTTAGTGAAAATCTTAAAGCCACATTGCTTTTCAGGTAGGTACAGGAATTTCCCCTCATTCCTTGTTTTCCTTATTCCATACAGAAATCAAGTATATCCTTCATGGTTGCTGTTGTCCTCCCTGTGTTTGGTGCCTCCTGATGCATCCTCCCAGCCTCAGCCACGTGCTGTGGTTCCCCACAACATCACTGCTGTACTGCCAGCAGGTCACAGGGTGGGGAGAGTGGTTGAGTGAGGATGAGAGGCACTGTGGAAGCTGGGAGAGTGGGAAACACAGGAGGAACACAGCTCTGAAGGACATATTGAGAAATGTGGGAAATCTTCTGAGCGACGGGAAAGAAATCCCCTTTGGAGAAAGCCTTTCCAACAAGTATGAGGATGTGTTTGTGCTTAGGCTGATGTGCAAGAATAGCAGAACATCGTGGTTTTCACATTTTCATCTTTGTGAATCAGTGCTAAAAATTATAACCCCTTTCCTGCTCTTATTTCAGAATTACTGGTCTCCAGTTCCCCATGCATTCTGCTAAGGGACATTATTCCAGCTCCCACTTCCACCAGAACAGCTTCTCCTTTGCATAAGCCCACAGTTGCTGCCCTCAGTGTAGGTGCAGAGGCTCAGATGACAAACTCCAAGCCACGGTAGCCTCAAGTGCATCACTGAAGGCCCCTGGACCTGCTTTTCATCCCCAAATCATTACTCTTCATTCTGACTGCAGGTATAAATCAGGTGTCAATTTTAGGCTAGCACACAAGCTGGGAAAGTCAGACTGCAAACCAGACTGCAGATGAGGAGGGAAGAGGAGGAACCGCTAAGATCGATAAATTCTTATATTCCATTTATCAAAGAGGGGGGAAAAAGAATTCTAATCCTCACATGGTGTATCTGGCCAAATACCACAGAATGTCAGGTTTTATTCAGTTGCTCTTTTATCCCAATCCTGTCCAATTAGAAGTTCTTGTGATGTAAAAAGCCACACAGTTGGCTTGTGAAGGACTGAAAAGGAGGTGATTCTGCCCCTCTTCTCTGCTCTGGTGACACCCCACCTTGAGTACTGCATCCAGCTCTGGGGTCCCCAACACAGGAAGGAAAAGAGTCCAGAGGAGGCACCAGGATGATCAGAGGGATGGAGCAGCTCTGCTGGGAAGAAAGGCTGAGAGAATTGGGATTGTTCAGCCTGGAGAAGAGAAGGCTTTGAAGTGACTTAACTGCAGCCTTCCAGTACCTGAAGGAAGCCAACAGGAAAGGTGGGGAGAGACAATTTACAAGGGCCTGGAGTGACAGTGATGCCATGAAGATTTTTTTGCCTTTTCTTTTATACCCGTTATACCTTTTTTACAACTTCTGTATTCTCAGTGCTTTTTCCCTACATTCTTGGACTTGTTTGTCAAGCTAAGAGACTAAACATTTTAGAAGCTTTGTAGCTAGGGATCAGTGTGCCCCAGAGCCCAAGGTGCTCTCCAGAACACGTTCTGTAAACCAAGACAGAACCATCCAGGGGAAGGTTCCTTGGGGAGAGGGGCTCACTCGAGCCTCTCATTGGGGAATCTTTGATAGATCTGCTAATTAGTAACACCTCTAATGTGATACCAGATCTTTTGTGTGGTAGGCATTGCGGTGGGCATTTCAATGCATTCGACCTGGATGTGTGCACCTAAGGATCCTTAAAATAAATACCAAGGTAAAATCCCTTTTTCCCTTCTAACCGTGTTTGGCTCTTGATTTTAAGACCAGGAAAAGGCATCAACAGGACAAGGGGGAATGGCTTCAAAGTGAGACAGGACAGGTTTAGATTTGATATTGGGAAGAATTTCTTGTCTGTGAGTGTGGGGAGGCCCTGGCACAGGGTGCCCAGAGAAGCTGTGGCTGCCCCTGGATCCGTGGAAGTGTCCAAGGCCAGGCTGGACAAGGCTTGGAACACCCTGGGACAGTGGAAGGTGTCCCTGCCCATGGCAGGGGGTTGGGACAAGATGATCTTTCAATCCAAGCCATTCAATGATTCTATGAGAATTTGATCTGTGGACTCTGCACTACATTGTGTCTTCCTTGGCTCTAGATGGGAGAGCTAAAACACTTGAACAAGACACAGTGGTAGTGATCTTCTTGATTTAGGGTCCCTCAGAACCTTAAAGCAAATCTTGCTCCAAAGCTGCCTATGGTTCAGAGCTGGACCAATATCAAGCCCTTCCAAAACAGATACATTCATATTTTCAGTGCATTTGTGGATGGCTGCACGAAGGTGTTAATCCCCTATGTACAGCCATTAGCAAGGAATTCATTATTCTGCCCACTGAGTTATCCCTCTATTAAACGTTAGGAAGAATTAGCCTAATATTTACTGTCAGCTATTTGTTATGTTAAAGAGGTCTTTGCCAAATCTCCAGCACCTCCACCACATGCACAAAATCATACTTTAAATGAAGTAATTCTGAATTAAACAAGTGTGCTAGTACCACTAGTGGGATTTATAGTAACCAATAACAGTCTAAGAATGTATTTCACAGATTGCTTCTTTATATTGCAAAATTAATAGAGTTTTATATCTGAAGAAACAAATCTGCACATTAAAAATCAATGTTGCTCATGATACACACTTGGTATTATTTCTGGGAATGCTACAGCTGGCATGCACAGCCTAGTTAAAATATTATAATTTACTTGACTGCATGCATAGTCGATTTGCAGTCAAAACTGCCACTTACTACATGGGAGGAAAAACAATGACTTCCATGCTACTGCAAACATCAAAGGTAGCTTTTGCACTACTCCCCCTCAAAACCTCCTGGGAAAAGCCCTGACTCATAAGCTTTCCACTGGTTACTGGAGTGCTTCTTAGGTTTGAGGAAGAAGAAAAAAAAAAAAAGTCATATTTTGCTACAGTACCTCCACTGAAAAATCCTCAACAAGCAGAATGGATTGAAAAATTCAAGCATGACTAAAAAGTACATTCCCCACTAGTCAGTGAATTTTGCTCCCTATTTGTCACTGCCACCTTGGAGAGCGGTGAGCATTAATAATGCATGGGTGCTAGGAATGTATTAGCAACTAACCTTGCGAAGAAAATCAACTGGGGACCCAGAAGAGCTGTTAAAAAAAAGAAAAAAAAAAAGGGAAAAAAAGGAAAAAAAGAAAAAAGAAACAAAGTCAGAGCTCTCCAGTATCCTCTTATTTATTGAAGAGATTTTGGGAGCAGTGTCAGGGATGGCGGGCACTATGTATCACTGCGAGCTCAGGATGGAAGTCTCTGCAACAGGGTCGTAATTGAGTTCATTGATCACATTCAGTAGCAGACCCACCCCCACCCACGGAGCTCCCCAGCACTGGCCACTCTCCAGCACAAGAAATACCCCAGAGGACCGAGGATATTTATGCAAAGTGGTGGTTGGAGCAGAAATATCTTTATTAAATGTGTTTTTTAAGGAAAGCCTTCATTCTGCTGTTACTGGCTTTGCGGTTACTTTGCATATGTTAATCATGATCAACTTTTCCTGGGAACTGATCAGCACAGCACATTTGCCAACCAATATTTTCCAGGATAGGGCCAGTGAGGTGGGTGGAAAAACCTTTCCCTTCTCCTGCTTCTACAACTGCACCATCCTGATCATGAGGTTACCACCACAGCCATTCAAACATGGTTATTCCCATCTTTTATTTTATGGTGACATGATAACATACGGATTTTATTCTCATTCTGAAACTCTTCAGTCCTCTCAAATCCAAGTACCCAAAGATATCCAGTACCCAAAGAAAATATTCTGCTTCCTAGAATAAAACAGCCCTACCCTTGCACTTCTCTAGTTTGAAACAATTTGTACAGGAAGCTGCTCTATCCTGCTGTTACACTTGGCAGTAATGGTTCCAGTTACATATTTATGTCCTGCCATCTCCTTTTAATATATATTGTTTATATTCCAAGGCCTTTTTTCTGCTTTAACAATCATTACAAGTTTTACATGGAATATAGTTGCCTTTTGTGTTATTAGCCAAAACAAATATTGTGTTTAAATCCACCTTATTGATTCACATTCTCAATGAATGTATCCAGCTTGCCAATGGAATGGGGAGATAGAGAGGAACAGTCCTACATTCTGCAAAAAAAGGGAAAATAACATGGTTTTCTTTTCCCCTTCTGCTGGAAAAATGGACAAAAAAACTGTCCTCCACTTTCCCTCATCAAGGCAAAAATGGCCCAGAATTTTCTGTGTGGATCCATCCTCCTCCTCCTGAAATAATCAGAATGACCTGATGCTCCAAGCTAAGCTATTTGCTTTGCAACTCATCAGTTATATTTTTAGTTGCCCATTGCAGACCTTCATGCAGTTGATTCATTAAGCTCATTGTGACTCAATGCTGCATCCCAAATTCAAAGTTTGATATATACAATTTAATCTTTGGTCATTCTTTATTAAGATGTGCTTTGAATGAGCAGTTTTCCCCCAACACATGGATTGGGCCAACTCCCTAATTAAATGCTGCAGCCTGTGGATAAGCTGGAAACCTCACTGTGACACAATCCTCCTGCCTTTCACCTGCTTTCTTAATACTTATCAACTCATTCGTGTCATTCTTCTCATCTTTATTTGATGCTGACGACAAAATAAAGTTAAAAGACACCTGCTGGTTAGATAGATTTTACACTGAACATGCTTATACAGGCCTTTAGGAAAACTAGATTCTGGCATCCTAAGAGGATCACATGATTAAGATCTGAAGATTGAGAAGAGAATTGGTTCAGTACCAGTTTCTCATTCTCATTACAATTGTTCTCCAGAGAAATGAGCAATTTTTCACCATTGTTTTCTTGACACAACGGTCTTTGTTGAATTTTAGTGGGGGTTTTTTTTGCCATCTTTCTTTCTTTATCCCTTTTCCTTTTCTTCTTCCTTCCAAACCTCCCTAAGTACACCACAGTTGTTTAATTTTTGTTATGGAAATGATTAAAGTTTTATTTTGTTTCGGTTTGTTTTTTTTATCTCCCAGGAGTTTTTTAGGGTGCTAGTCACTCTGTAAATGAATGTAAAAATGCTTTTGTCAGATTAGCTTGCATATTAACTGGTAAAATGCTTGTTATTTTACTCTGATGTTACATACACAACAGGATAACAGTTTTGATCCTGTTATGCAAAAATCTGCATTATAAATTAGAAGGCATATTTCACACTTTTTTATCTTGGGCAGATTCCTAATGCAGTCATTTGGTGCTAGGATGAAAAAATGGAGATAAGGCAACTTCCATTAGCTCAGCTCATGTTAGATTCAGTAGGCTCAGGCCACACGTGGTGACACCTTACTCATATGATCAGAATTTGGGTGATGTCTAACAACTCAAGAAATGCTGAGCTTCACAAACCCTATGCATAAAACCTGCCAGTGGAATGCAAAATATCTTGGGCTGAAGGGATTTTTGTAAGTTTGGTTGGGTTTTTTTTTTTAAAGAAAAAAATGTCTTCAGCTAAACAAACTTATAATTATTAGTTACAGTGAGATCCTATTCGTTAGAGGTCCTGGCAATCTCAGAAACATCTTTCAACTGCAGCCTAATGTTTCGTAGTTAAAGGCAGTTTTTCAAGAGGAGAACATCTTTTCCTTTTTTCTGTTATTTATAAAGTTTCTAAGAAAACCTGAAATTAGTCAGACAAACTGCTTATGGAATTCCATTTTTATTTTTTCTAACAATATTAGCACTGCAAAGCTTCTCTAATTTTGCAGGTTTATAGATCATTATTATTAACAGTGCTGAGTTCATAAATCAGTGCCTGCTAAAGAAGTTTAAAATCACAGGTGAGTATCACAGGTGATTTTACTGTGCAAGTTTTAAAAGGTCTCTGAGTGAGAACCACCTTAAGAAGATATCCAATTTGCTTTCAGAAAAATATCTTATATCAACATACCCAGTACAATCTGATAGGACACAACAGGAATCATCCATCAACATGACAAGTTCAAAAGGGATGCTCCTATAAACTACACACACAGAGGAAGGGAGGTGTCTCCAGTGAGACAAGCAGGTTTTGGGAGGTTATGTTCAAAATGTTCACCCTGCACTCTCCTTTCCCAAAAAACAAAATGGACAGAAAAAAGCATTTCAACTCTTGAATTATTTTTGTTCTGTGTTTTATCACAATGAGCAGTAGATTCCCATGTTCACTTTCCATCTTTTTACCTCTCTGTCTCTGCCAAACTTGAGTCTGTTGCCCTATACACAACATTTTCAGCTCTGCTTTTGCACCTGAGCCTCAAAGGCTCAGGTCCTGCTGTGGGACTCAAACTTCCAGCCTCTGTGTTGATTCACATATATATTAAAAAATATATCATATTTTGAATTCCTGTGGCCTAAAGCAGTGCAAAGAGAATTCTCCTCTGTGTTTAAGGGAAGGACTGTAAGAGCCATACAGGCCTGTTTGTCATAGAAACTGGAATGGTTTGGATTAGAAGGGACCTTAAAGCTCATCCCATTCCACCCCTGCCATGGGCAGGGACACCTTCCACTGTCCCAGGCTGCTCCAAGCCCTGTCCAACCCGGCCTTGGGCACTTCCAGGGATCCAGGGGCAGCCACAGCTTCTCTGGACACCCTGTGCCAGGGCCTCCCCACTCTCACAGGGAAGAATTTCTTCCATAGATCCAACCTAAACCCCCTCTCTGTCAGCTTAAATCCATTTCACATTGCCCTATCACTCCATGCCCACATTTTCCAGAAAAAAACCCATGCGAGTACAGGAGAATGGTTTGGGAGGGGTGGACTTGAAGAGGGGAACAGACAGTCTGTAAGACTGTGGGGTAGGGGTGTGAATAAGGGTCGGTAGCCATAAAAGCAGATTTTTATCACTTTTACCAATGCATTTGCATGCACACACCACACAGACTAAGTTGTTCCTGTAGGAACAGGCACAGAAGTCCCCAGTCCCAGTTCCTGGTGTTGGAGCGGCCACTGCTGCCCTGCCCAGGCACAGCTCCTCAACAAGGGTACGTTCACCTAAGAGCCCAGCCAGAAAAAGCCTGGATAGAGCTCCTTCTCCTCCCTGTCTCTGAGCCTCCCTACCCTCACCCAGTGGAAAGACCCCAAATTACTGTGCTGGGATTTAAATCAAGGCTTTTACACCCTGCCTGCAGTGTCCCAGCTACACACACAGAAATTAATTGATAAGAAGGGGGGAAAAACCCCCAAAATTTAAAACATTTCAAACAGCATAGCATGAACCCATTATCAAATATGCACTCTGTCCTGAGACAGAGTCAAAACACACAACACTCTTTTTTCTCTTGACCTTGCAAAATCTTGCCATAGCCATTACAAGCTCCAGCCAATTTTTTTCTTTTTTCTTTTTTTTTTTTTTCTGTAGAAATGGAATTTACAGATTACAAAAATGGTTTGCTCAAGTCATCACCATCCCTTTGAACTCTGAGGCCATTTGAATTTGATCCTGACCAGGCTGACCATAAACCATTCTGTCTGGATAATAGAGGAAATGGAACAGTTTGTCTTGAGGAACCTTATAATAAACTGGAGCTCAGTAGTTATGAATTAAAACTAAAATAGCTAAAAAAAAAAAAAAATTATCATATGTATCCGTGTGTGTGTGCTTTACATATGTGTACATACACTCACATAAATACACACTCCACCTGATGCCAACAGAAGTGAATGAGTGAAGAGCACTGGCAATGTTAAGATTATTTTTTAAATTAACAAACTTCATCTACTTGTTCATGATATTTTTATCCTATTAATAAAATATTGCTCATTTAGATGAGCTTGATAAATAAAACCCTCTAAATCTTCTGTTCACAATTCACTATAATCTATGAACAAACTCTGTGCAGTAGTCACAAATAATAAAGCTCCAAAGTATATTTTATTTGGATTTTAAAGTTTTGCAATGTGTTTTTCACAAAATCATTGAAGAGTGCATCTTTCATCCCACACAAGAAATGTGGAGTCAGGTCCATTAAAGCAGCCAAAAATCTGAGTTTGGGGATAGATTCAGATGCCTAAGCCTAAACTTTGGTCCTTGGATGCAGAGGTGGCTTCTCAACACAGCTTTAGCAAGATGAAGTTGTGAATTCAGAGGCAGAGAGTTTGAAAAATTGGGTATGATCTGGTTTAAGGGCTCAGGGCTGTGCACTGAGTGCCTGAAGGATGAGTAGAACTGGGCTAGGACTCTTTCAGTCAGTATTTCCCATCTTTTTTACCTGCAGACAGATCATTTTTCAGCAGAATGACAATTTCAGCCTTTTGGAAGCTTTGATTTTTTCATATGTACGTGCTGTACGAGGAGCTGGGCAGAGATTGTGGCCCCTTGGTGGCCAAATCCCTAAATTCAGTGATATTTCAGCCAGCCATGGCTAACAGGACAAATTTCAACCTTTTGAGACAGTTAAGGTTAAAAGGAGTCCTGAGGACAAGAGCTGGGAGAAACCAGGTGGAGCCAAGTGAGCAAAGTTAAACCCTTCAGCTCCTGCAGGGCTAATTGTGAAAAATGTCGAGTGGCATCATTTGCCAAAGAGAGATTTTTAAGCCTTTCCAGCTCTCCAACTTGCTGCACATCAGAGGAAATTAAAAGCAAATAAAAAACAACCACCAAAACTGTGCGTGTCCCAAAGCAGAGAGCCAGAGTCCACCAAAAACAGTGATCCATCAAAGGAGACGACTGCTAACCAAAGGCACAGTCAGAGGCTCCCAGGCAGCTCTCAGCCCACTGCTGTTTCCCAGATTTCCCAGTAACCACAGAGTTCCTGGAGCTTGGGTACAGCACACAGAAATGCCCAGTGGCTGCACAGCACATTGTAAAACATCTTGGTTTAGTCCCTGCTTGGAGGTGATGATGAGAATAGAAGAACTGAGTCACTGAAGCCTAGAGAGAAGAGCTGGAACAACCAAAAACTTGGGTGATTTGGGGTTGGTTTTCTTTCTTCTGCAAGAATCTTCTGCAAGAATCTTCTGCAAGATTTTTCTCTGCTGTCATTCATTGCCCAGCGTCATTCAAGCCCTGCATACATGTGACCACGAGTTTATGAATGAAAAAATATCTGAATCCGAAAGATTGCACAAAATTAACAGATGATCAATGTCTGAAAATTTGGGCAGGGTGTGCATTATTCATTAATTGCCTTTTTATTTGATTATTCACCAAGAACTATTAATTATTTCCCTCTTTAAAAAAGCTTCAATGATCTAATCAAGAAGAGAGGGGGTAAATATCATATGTCCTAGGAGACCAATAGTGTACACTAAAAACCAAGGTTGAATTGGAAATAGTCAAAATGGAAAACAAGTGAACACCTACAGCTACTGCTTGTGAAGCATCTAAAAATATCTGGGTATTCACAGAAATCAGGAATGGTTCCCAAATATAGAAAGTGTTTACCAGAAAATGGTGCATAATGAGAAATTTAACCAGCTTTAATTCAGCAGTGATCCAAGGAGTTCTCTGATTCAGAAAATGGCAATTTGAGCAAAGAGATGTTTGAAGACTGAGCAAGACTATTTTGACAAGGAGTATCAGGAAAGGAGCAGAATTTAGTATAAACTTAATCTTAGAATTTCAGAAATCTCAGCTGTCCTGAGTCCTGGGTTTCTGGGAATGAGACAAGGGGAGAGATGCGTTTCTGATAGAGGGAAAAGGTGGTTTCTGAGGCATCCAGAAGCTGATTCTAATCCTCACTTTAATTAAAAGGGAGCAAGTTCTTCACACTGCATCTGCTAGGCTTCTCTGGCACGACCAGCTGCTCCTCCTTCCGACTTCCATCAGCACAAGGATTCTCCCAGTGCCAAGAGGAGACCAAGGGGGAGGGCGAGAGGCAGGGAAAGGACTGTTTTCATTCCAAACTGAAGCTTTTTATAAACTTCAAATATTGCAACTTTTTCCTTCAGCTCCTCAGAAACAATCTCACTCCGAGCGTCTGCACATAACCACAATTCACAGCATTCCATAAAACCTCATTTCCAGACCTCTAAACAGGGTTGGCTTTTTTTTTTTTAAGTTAACAGAACTAAGCCTAACGTGTCTAACGATACAAGATCTCATGAAAAACCAATATTGTTGCAACACACGATTTGAATTTTCTTGCAGACAATACTTACCAGGTAGCTAACAACATTCTATGCTGGGAAATAACAACAAAACTTTCTTAAAGTTAAAAAAAAAAAATCCCAGCTATAATCTTCTATAATTCAGTACAGAAGACATTGGACCAAGGAAATTCTCCTTGGCAAACTAAGCTGTGATTAAAGGTAGTCACTGGTACTTGTGATCATTTCCTAACCTTGAGATTGAACTGTACTCCAAGCTGAGTTTTTTGGTAACCTAGTAGTTTATGGTTAGGACAAATCTTGATAGCAATCCAAAGTCTTCCTGAAACACACAAGTGGCTCACTTTCCCTAGCAGAAAATTGAATTCAGATACAAGTTTTCTGTCAGACCTCTACAGAAACAAAATGCATCGTGAAAATCTACACACGGGACTAAGGTGATTGTCACACACACACACAATAGCAAAGAGGTTGCTCCATAAAAAATATTTTCTCCCCAAATTGCAGTCCACTTAATATTAAAAGATTGGCAAAGGACCATAATATTCTAGCATTTCTAGAATCAAGCATCTTTACTTTTCCAACATTTATAACTTCTTCTTAATTGGCCAGAAATCCTCTTCCTTTCACTGACAAACACTGTCGCTCTTCCCTGCAAATTATCACGACAAGATACCAGCACAGGCACAGAAATCCTCTCTGTTCCTAACCACAGTGACAACGTTTCATGGAAAAGTGAAAGTATTTTACTTGCCTGCCCCTTCCCCTGCCCAAAACCACCCCAAACCAGCACTTCCTTATGGCAGCCAGATCAAAAGGATTTTTTTATCATTGATAAAATCATCGTTCTACAGGACATGGCTGATATGAAGACATGAGAGCTCCCCAACAGATTTCCCGTGGAGTCCTGATCCCTCCTTGGTGAACAAACAGGGATTGCGTATGTTCAGTGTCTCCCTGTGCCAGGGTGATGGGGGGTGTTAGACACCGTGCCTCTGCTCAGATCTGCTGTCAGATGGACTTCCACAGGACAAAGGGAAACATCTCCCATGGGAGAAGTTGGTGGAAGACCTAAAGCAGCAGAGCTGACAAGGTAAAACACGCCTTCACAATGCTTACAGAAAAACATAATTTAAGATTGCTTTAAGAATTCTATTTAATGTCACTTTATATCTAATTAATCTAACACAGTTTTGTCACTGTTTTCTATTCTCACACAAATTCCTCTTTTTGCTCCCCTATTGTCTCTTTATGTAAGCCATGTCTCCCAGGCAGGGATAGGAACATCACGTGGAGCTGCAAGAGGCAGGCCGGGTGAAATGAAGAGTCAGACTGCACACTGCATCCCACTAATTCACATTCAATTTCCCAGAGCACATTAAAGAAGAGCAGAGTCAGAGCAGGGCTCTTGGTGCCTCCCAGCAGAGGCTCTTCCCCACAGAGGGGTAATTGGCATCAGTCTCTCTCTGCTTACTCTCATATTAAAAGTAATAAATGTGTCAGAGCTTCTTCACTCACCGTGCCAAGGACAAGAGCAAAATCTAAAAGAATTTAAAGGTCTTACTTAACATCACGGTCATCTTTGTGTTTTCCTGTCCAGATGATGGAGGGAAACACGTTTTTTTTTCTGCAGGGTAGGAGATGTGATAAGTTTTTTGTGGGAGGGAATTGAGTTTGAGTTTGCAGAAGTAGCCTACAAGCAAAAAAATAGTGTCATAATGTTCAGCCAAAAAAACCCAAACAACCCTCACCAAAAAACACACCCCAAAAAAAGCTAAACACCCACCCCCCACCAGTGTGGGAAAAAAAATTTAAAAAACAGAAAAAAATCCGTCATACAGAAAGAAACTTTCTTGAAAAGAAGCCTTGCTAAGAAATGATGTCCAGCCTCAGTGGAAAGAGGTGTCTTTTCCTCCAGAAGAATGGGAAGTTGATGTTTTCCCCCAGTTGATTTTCTCCACATGGTGACCTGGACCCTGTGGCTCAGGGAGGGAAGGCTGGTGAATAAATCTCGATGTGCTTCAAGATCCAAGCAGAGACATCAGAAGAGACACTGACCTCACACCTCAGTGACAGGGATGTAGTAAAAAGAGGGAGAGTGACTTTTTCCAGAGGCAGATAGTGACAGGTCAGGGGGATGATTTTAAACTAAAAAAGAGATTTGGATTTGGAATTAGAGAGAAGTTCTTCACTCAGAAGAGTTCTGAGGCTCTGGCACAGGTTGTCCAGAGAAGCTGTTGCTTGAAAGTGTCCAAGGCCAGGCTGGATGGATCTTGGAGCACCCTGGGATAGGGGAAGGTGTCCCTGCCCATGGCAGGGGCTGGAACGAGATGGGCTTTACGGTCCCTTCCACCCAAACCACTCTGGAATTCCATGATTTTAGGAGATGCATTTTTTTGGAGAACAACTTGCTTGACCATTACCTGGCACTCTTGGTCTTTTCATCCCAAATTCACAGAAGCTAAACTCCTAAAAAAGTTACATTTTCTGCCTGGTAAAATCTCAATAGTTACAGCACGTGCTGAAAATGAAGGACAACTTGAGCAGGACAGGGCAAACCACAGCAGCTGAGGGGTCTGAGGTGGCACCCAAGGTGGAATGTGCTGGCAGCCAGGCTGCAGTTGAGCCTCCCAGCCTCATCTTGCTTTGTCTGAATCCTGGGATGCTGCAGTTTTGCCTTTGCCAGCTGAGGAGCACCTCAGCCCTTGCTGCATCACAGCTTTTGGCTCATTCCCAGCTGGTGGCTGCTGTGATTATTCCACACGCCATGACCAGCAAATGCGAACTGTTTTACATCCCCTCTGCTTCCCCTGCCTTGTGCTAAATGCAATTTCTGGTCCCTGTGAAAGCAATAGCAACTGCCTACACAGTGAACACTGTCATGAATCAAGACCTGGGTAACAAAGAAGTCCTCACCTCTCCTGAACCACTCTCAAACCAGGTATAAGGTACCAGTATAAAGCATCGACACAAAAATCTCCGTGACAAAAGAAACTTCCCACACAGCACCTCTTTCTGTGGGCCCAGCTCCCCACTGACTCCCCTGCCCAAGAGAGCACCGTGCCCCAAGCACCAGCCCCTAATTTCTGGCTGCACAGAATTCCTTCCCAGATGCACATATCAAACCTCTCCAGAACAGCCCCTGCCAGTGCTGTATCTAACCCCTCTCCAACCCTTTCATTTCTGCAGAATGATGAATGTACAGAAGATGCCGAATTTCCCCTTTGGTTTAACAACCCTACCCCTGCCTGTTGCTGCAGTGCTGGAAGAGCTGATGTGCTCCATCCCTGCAGTGTGCTCCTGTTAGCCAGAGAAATAACAATAATTTACACCCAACTCACACACTTTTTCGGTATTTCTGCGAGCAATCCAGAGGCGACAGGAACAAATTGATGGAGACAGAAATGGGAGAATCCCACCCTGTCAGAAGATGAATGAGCTGAGCTTGCATGATGTGAACCATGGCTGACAGAAGCGAGGGGGAATCAAAGAGTGAGCAACTTTTGACAACACACGCTTCACAGCTCTGACCACTGAGGATCTACATGATTATCTCCAGACAAAATAACTGTGAGTAAAAGGCTTACATACACTTAAATTAAACACAGCAGGGTTTTAGTAATCTCTGTTTGCATTTTACTTTCTGTTAAGAAGGAAATTGCTTGGACTGGGAACATTTCATTTAATGGCATTTTTAGTTACCTTTTGTACTTCTAATGCCATAGTCTAAATTCACCCCAAATTACCCAGGAAGGCAAAAGAAACTTTTGTCCTTTATTTTTAATTGCCGTAGCTTCCTTACCAATTTTACTAAATTAAATGTGTTTTAAAACATCACCGTATTTGAAACCTAATTATCCCAATCTCTGAATGAAGAATAGCTAACAATACAAACCCCATTTATGTAATTTATTTTGCAAAGGAAAATAAATGGAATGCAGTTGCAGTAATGATATACATGTTTGCAATTACACCCTGCTTTCTTCTCTTCCCCACAACAACTTAGGAAAGCTGCATCTCTTTTTTTTTTTTTTTTTTTAAACAGATGCTTTAAAAGCATCTCTGCTGTGGCATTTGCTGTATCTGTAGAATGAGGGAAACTCTGCATAATGTCATGTTCTCTCTAAGTGGCATGAAGGGCTTTTGTTTTGTGTGGTGGGTTGGTTTTTTGTTGGGTTTTTTTTTCTGTTGTAGCTGGTCATGAATGAGGATTATGGCCTGTCGCCCACAATAAGTCATGAATGAAGATCATGGCTGGTAATTGTGATGTGTAAAATAAAAAGAGTGGGAGATGCAGGGCTGAGATGCTCTGGGTGTTCAATCATTATTCAACGCTCCCCAGCCAAGTGGAGCTTAATCTTTTCAGACCACCTAGTCCTGAGAACTTAAATTTGGGTTTTGTTGGATAAGCCACCATTTACTCACTGCATTTATCAATTACTTGCTGACTTCCCATTACTTCCAGCTGTATTAAGCTCTATCCCAGAGGAGAAAATTGCTCCCAACTGATGATCCCAGTGGTTAAAAGCAGGAACACAAGCAATCCTCACCCAAACAAATAAAACATGGAGAAAAGCATTATTAGAAGACTTCACTACTAGAGCAAGCAAAGAAAACTACTGGCATTTTGCACAGCAATCTTTCTCATCAGTCAAGAGAGTTTTGCTCAAATTTTCTTTTAGGCTCATAAAAAAATTCTCAGGATTCAATACAAAAAATAAAGGGCTATTAAAAAAAAAAATAGTAATTTATAAAGGCAGTATAAATACCGTGAATTCAGTTCATATTTCCACTGCTTTGCTAGGAAGATGCCTTCAAGCTCAGTAGCCTGCTCGCTGTGAGTAAACACTGGGACATATGTGGTCAAACAATCCAAAATACTTGCTGAAGATTACTTTTACAAACAAGCCTGGGAAATTTGCTTTGCTGTTTTCTGTTGGGTCGTGTTATTTGCTCTCGGCGAGTGTTCAGATGGGCCCTGACTGGTTTATTCGGACAAATATTTGCAAGACCTTTTAAGTTTGGCCTAAACGTTTATTTGTTCAAAAAAAATCATATGAGGAAGGACTTTGTTATTCTTCATTCACTTGCCAGCCTTGTTATTGCTCATTTTTAAAGCAGTCAAACATCCAGTAAGAGAATGGAGACAATGCCCATGTGATTCTGATGACAAACTGTGTATTATAAACAATGACTGTAAAAACGATCAGTGCTTGAATGAGGCCAACACTTGTTTGCATAAACCATCCAGTAAATATTTAGAAATAACAAATACTTTCCTAGAAATCAGAATTGCTGTGTGAGCAAATCGCCAGCAAGAAGGAACACAAAACTTGTGTAATGTTTTGTTTGCCATGAAAAAATTGTACCACTTGTGTGCCTCAATATTTCAAACAGAAAAACTGAACTCAAGCATTTCCTTATATCCCTTCCAGCACAAGTGGTTATTAGCAGCACTTCTAGCTAAGGATACTCCTTGGGATTCTTTAAAAGATACTTCTTAAATTAGGTAAATCACACAGCTATTGAGACTTGCTCTTGGGAAGCCTGAAATTCAAATTTTTGTCGTGTGTTTGGGTTTTTTCTTTTCTTTTTCAAATGTGTTTCCTTCCTTGTGCACATGTGCTACTCCTGCTACTTGCTCATATTTCTACATCAGTTTTATCCTAGAAAAATCTTTAAACATCAATTTTTAAATTTAATTTTATTATTTCTAGGGGAAAGAAATAGCATTAAAATATTTAACACGTGGCCAGTGGATAGAAGGAAAATAAACACATCAGCTGAGGTATTCCAGCTTTCTTGGTGTCCCTTTATAGTCTCAAAAAGGGCAAAAATATCAACATCTACTTCATGAAACATAATAATGGTGACCAAAGTGTAACTTTAAAATGAGTTTGCCCATTAGCTGGGAAGCATTTATTTATGCAGTGCTGAGAGGAGCTGGAACTGAAAATATCCTTTCAGGTTCACAGACATTAAAGCACATTATTAGGAGCTGCGGCACACCAACACACAGGTATCACCCAATTTCATTACTACCTGGTTAATTAACCTGCTTAAAGTGTGAAAGCTGGCACCTTGTCATTACAATCCATGGGAATAACTAATGAGAAGCCATGAAATAATTTGTTTCTCAATTAAAAACCCTGAAAGAAGAGGTTTTGTCTCATTATTCCTCTTTCCTGTTATCACCTACGCAAAGCCAAGAAGATTTTGTGAAACTTAAATGCCTAAAAAGAAAATACTCTCTGTAACCTCTCAGGAAACACTTCACAGATCTTTAATAAAATGTGGTGTTATCCAACACCAATAAGCAAGCCAAGGAGTTTTCAGGGAAAACGCGTTCAGGAGACAGCAGGAATGTGAATATGAGTCCTTTAATTTAATAGGATTTATTTGCTATTCTTTTTTAGTGTATCTAGAGGTCAGAGAGATGAAAAAGACACACTTGAGTTATCAATCAAGAATAAATTCGAGGATAAATAGGGACCTTGTTTTCTATTAACAAATAGCATGCAAATAAGTAATATTTGTTTATAACTGTAGTCATTTAGGATTAACAATTTATGGAAAAATGAACCTCAGTTTCAGAAGAAAGTTGTTATGAGAATGGCTTATTAATTTTCATTAGTTTTGCCATATTTGCCACTTTGGGAAATGTTCATCTTAATTTAGAGATAAAGGAGCAGGTTCAGGAAAGATTTAAACACCTAAATATCACGTGAGGTGTTCGAGTCTGAAGTTTGGGTTCTCAGAATGACTTCTCAAAAAAATCCACTATTAAACAGCAAAAGAGTCACTGGGCTGCTCTGCATCCAGTGTGGCTAAGTTGAAAAAAAAAATATATATATATGGAAAATGAGATGCTGAGGGCATTAGGGATTCCAAGCAGCAAGTCACACCCCCGGGGGGATTGGGATGTGAAATTCTCTGTAGATATCCACACCACCGACAGCAGGATGGGCAAGGGTGTTCCCCTGAGCAGCAGATGGGCATTAATGAGATAAACTGGGAGAGCAGTTCTCAAGATTAAACTTGTGGCACTAGGAGGAAACGAGAGAAAAAAGTAAGAAATCTGAGGCGGTTTTCTTTTTTTAATAAGAGATGTGGAAGGAATGAGGATCCTGAAGAAGAGGGGAGGGTGGCGATTATGGGCATCAGAAGGGAAAATTTAAAGCTGTAATTGAAAGCATTAGATGCAGGTTTAGGAAAAAAAGAGTTGTCCCAAACTGAGATACATTGAGAAATAACAGCAAATGGTCTTGGGAATTGTCTGGTTTTGTGGGAAAGAAAAAAAGGAAAGAAATAGAAGATAATCCTCCCACTAGAGATTTTCCTTTCTTGTTAGTGTCAGTAGGTTTAATTTTTGAGAAGAAACTTGGGAATGGGCTGAGTGTAGTACCTTCCTGAGGCAAGATCCCTCCTTTCTTGTTTTGCTCCCTCCATCCCCGCAGACTCAGATGCTGCCCCACTGAGAGCTCCAGGCTGGCACGAGGACCCTCCCAACCCTGGCATCCCACTGGAAACATCCCTGCCTGGCTCCAGTCCTGCCACTTCGTTGTAACCTCAGAGTAAAAGCTCAAAGCAAAGAGCAGAGGCAGAGCAGTTTCCTGATACTTGTTCCTAAAAAAATCAGATGCTCTCCCGTGATTGGAAACCAAGAAAGAAAAAAGGAGAAGAGGAAATGAGGGACATGAAAATTTGCCGACCTCTTCAGATTTTTGTTACTGGTTTGGTTTTAGTGTCACCAGTGGTGACAGGTGACACATGACTTCCCAAAAAATCTAAAAAAACCATCCTGTTTGTTTCGATTGCTGTCATGATTTATGGCAGGGGTACCACAAATCCCCCCTGCCCCACAGGCCTTTGGTCTAAATTTTAAGTCCAATCTGACACTGGGCTGCTTGAACATCTTCATGTAGTCTGAGTTTAGGCAGGGAATAAAGGAGATGTAATGTGAAAACTATGGCAGAACTGGTTAAAAATGTGTTGTCTGGGTTTTTTTGGTTCCTATTCATATCAGAACTATTCTATGGCAATAGGTTTGTTTTTCCTTGAAAGCCTCTTATTTCACTGAAAATCAACACATATGAAAACTATTTCCCCTTTTCTTGTCTTTCCTGATGGGGAGAAAGCTTCCCCAAAGGGCAGAGATGTGCCCAAGGAGCACAGGCTCCCAGGCAGCACCTTGGTTCACCTGCCTGCAGACAGAGACTCCCAGCCACCAAAAATGAAATATTTTAACTGGTTTTGTCAGTGCAAAGAGGATCTGTTTTGTTTCCAGAAAGTAGAAACTGACTGCAAGGTTTTGGCTTTGCAAAGCAAGAGAAGAAATACAGATCGTGTGTTGGAAAGGAACTCAAAAACCATCCAGTTCCAACTCCCCTTCTGTGGGAAGAAGGGTTTCTTTACTTGTTCTTTCTGGATTAATGCTCCAAATAAAGAATGAGACAAAAAAAGGTAGAGAAGAAACCAATACATGCCACGATTTCACCTCTGCTCCTACACACTAATGCACACACGTGCACACACACACATCCATCATGGATGAACTTTGAAGTTTTTTGCTCCTGAAAACCAGCTTTAGATGATCTTAATTTATTTATTTATTAGTACTACTGTTCAATTTATATTTTGGCTTGCTATTTATTATGCAAAATAACACGCTCATATTTTATTCAGCAGAGCATTTGATTAGTGTAAAGCTTTATTTGCTGGCCTGCATAACAGCGTTTTGTCTCGTCTGCAGGCAGTGTAAGATATCCCAGATCGTTCATAATTCTGACTGACTCCAAAAGGGAAAACTGCTAAAAGGCTGAAACTCAGCACGTAGATGGCAGCAGGGCCTTTGGTTGTACCAAGTTACAAGTTAATTTTGTCTTTGATGGAGTGACTTGCTACTTTTAACAGTAAATAAACTTTTTTTTTCCACAGGATATTGTCAGTTGCTGAAGGTATCTCAGGATCCTGTGAAAAAAATACTCTTCTCTTTAGTGTACAGTCTCTGAAGTCTCCTGGCCAGCACTTCCATATTCAGAGTCTGTTTCTGTTTTTAAGAGCGATCTGCAATCTTTTAAGATCTTTTTAATCTAAATCTATGGCATTTTATTAGTTTTCAGGTATTTGATAGATGTTCTTTTGTATTAAGATGAATATAAAACATTTTAAGATTTGTCTGCATTAAAGGTAGACAAAAAAATACATAAAATAAATGTTTCTGATGTGCTCCAACCCAAGTAACCAAGGAAGACCAGATGACTTCAAAAGCTGCCTTTAGTTATCTGTATAAAGATAATTCAAATCATTTTCATTTAAAATATATTAAAAGAAAAAAAAAGCTACACTGCAGGATACAGAATAGATGATAACCAATAAAATAGGAAAACAACCTAGGAAGGCCAGTCCAGGAAGCCACAAGTGTATAAACTCAATGTATTTACTTTAAATAACAAATTACGAGCCTGATTCACAATTATTGACTCCAGCACATGTAGGGAGAAAAAACAGTTTGAACATTTTAAGGGGGAAAGGTCCAGACTGGTTTTCCCTGATAAAGGACCCTGAATGAGGAAAACTTCTTGTCTTCCACACTACAACCAAGATCCTCTTTAGGGCAATATTGTGTGTAGCCCCCAGCGGGGTGGGGACAGCAATGCTCCCAAAAAGAGGGGGAAATTTGCTTTTCTCCCCCAAAAAGATTTTTCTGTGAAGAAACACAGCATAGAAGGACCCCAGAGGGAACCTGAGAGAAATACACCTCTATGTAAAAATACTTTCTAAAGGAGAGAAAAAAGAGAAAAAAAATAAAAACACCAACCGAACACCAAATACGAATTAAAAAATCTTCTTCTCAGGGCAAGGGAAAGCTGTCTCAGCAGCATCACTTTTAAAATGGATAAAAGCCCTTCTCAGAGCTGAAGATAAATCAGTGGCACCAGCTTTAACAAAGAGAGAAACCTTACTTAGGGCTAAGAGACAGCAGGAGTGGTAGGAGTACCAGCTGGAACAGAGATGCACATCAAAGAAATTAAAGCCCTTTGGCTGAAGAAATTACATGGATACTATAAACTAATAACTTTAAATATTAAAAAACCCTTTTCAGGCTACAGCAAAGACACACGTTACAAGCAGCCAGCCCAAGGTTAGCAAGCACTGAGTGAGCACAGCCCCTCAGAACCAGAGACCTTCACCTTGATGCCTCCCAGGTAACAAAGTGAATTGTTTAATCCCTACTGGTTAAAGACACAGCTTGCTATGCTGGTTTACTTTTTTTCCCCACTCTCCCCATGCTTTTTAGTCTCTGTTAAAATACATTTGTTAATCATAGAGCAAAGTTGCACAAAATGTTCTGTCTCAGAACAAGGAGTTACACACAGCCTGTGTTTCGCTCTGCGCTGAAGCAACAGCTTGCTTTTCAGCATGACTCTGGCTTTTCCCTTGCCCTAGACGTTAGGCTTTAGAGAGTTAAATTTAAGGTCTAATTTTCTTTACCAGCAGAATGTATCTCATTTGCTATCAGTGCATGCAGGAGACTTTTTGTCAACATGGTAATTCAAGGAGAAAGTCAGGCTCTCTTTGTTACCAGATTTACAATGGTTTCTTGAAAAGACAGCTTGTGTATACCTCCTGCCTCACTAGAATACTTGCTTGCTTGGCTCCTAACAATGGCTCATTAAATTCAGTCAAACTAGTATGAAACTTACCTTCAAGCAGTTTCACTTGCTGAACCCCATTCTCAAAGGATTTTCTAATCTGCAATTTCTATTTTAGACTTTGAGCAGGAAATTGGAGAGAAAAGAGCACAGAGCACTTTCTGCAGAAACACCCAAACAAAACAATACTTGATGATACCATTTCAGAGGCAGAATAGATTTGTGTCACTCCTGTTTCGAAGGCAATCACGCTCACAACATTTATTCTTAAAGCAGGAGCATTCCCTGATCACTTTGGCTGTAATTAATCTCATATTGGAAGAGAAACTAAGGCTTTTAGCAAACTTTCTTTTTTTTTCCCCCTAAAATCTGTTACTTGGCCGGTCTGCACAAGAAGGTCCAAACCATACAGAGCTCATTACTGGCTGAACTTTTCACTTACACTTCTCACGACAACCCCCCAAAAAGCTGAGATTTAGCTGGACAACCAGCAGCACAAGGACAGAATCTTCCCCTTCCTGCCACAAGTAAGAATAATTCAAATTGGAAAAGCTTTATAGGAATCTCGTGATACACCATTTCCTCACTCCTTTTGTTATAGAGTATCTTCTTCAGCACTGAGGTTGTGGCCAAACCTCATATATTTCATATGAGTAGTTAAAGAAGGGAAAAGTCACAAATGAAATCCCCCCAAAAAGATCATAGAATCACAGAATATGCTGAGTTGGAAGGGATCCACAAGGATCATCAAGTCCAACTCTTTGACCCTGCACAGGACACCCCAAGAATTCCAGCATATGCCTGAGAGCATTGTCCGAGCGCTTCTTGAATTCTGACAGACTTGGTGAAGATGCTGGGGTTTGGTGTCTTAAATAATTATACATAAGAAAATATGAGTGTGAATATATTTATTTATTTCTGTTTTTGGGAGGGGATGTTCATGTTTCAGTAACCTTTTATTGCCTGACACAGTAAGTGATGAGGAATCTGTAGGTGATCAGACAGTCCAACTAAGGCATCGAGGACGTTGTCTTTCCCATTCCCTTTGTTTTACTCCCACCCCAGGATTTCACATGCAAAGCTCAGCACAGAAATGTCCTTGCACATTTAAACCCTTCCACATAACCCCACTGCCCATCCTTGTCCTGCCACCACTTCCCAATCCAGGGAAGTGCTGTAATAGGGGGTTTGTATCCCATGGGCAGCTCAGACCACACGTGCAGTACAGCAGAAGTGCCATCTGGAAGTAATTCCCCGTTATTACTTCTTATCAGGACTGCTGAGGGGTTTTTATTTATCAAGTATAAATGAATCATAGGGCAAACCGATGTCTGCTCATTAAACTATGAAAACTTATTAGGCTATCCTTTTACTGCTCAAAATAGAAGCCTAATAGAGGTAGGCTCGATCATGCTAACCTACAGCATGAATGTGACATGCAAAGGAAGAAATAGAGTGAAATCTGTCTCAGTTATGCCAGGAAATTACATATTCTTCTTAAAGTAAAATAAACACTTGACAAAGCTGTTAATCATCCCTAGTGGAAAGGATTTACAGATTCAATATTAAGATGATGAGCTTCCCACTGGTCTTAGGAGCACTATAGTCAAATGAATCAATTTTCCTCTGAAATCATTTAGATAAAAATTACATTCACATTGAAGAATATGAATGGTTTGAATGCTAAGATGTCACTTTAAAAATGTGTCGTCCCTCCAGTGAGCTCCTATTAGTCCTCAGTTAATATTTAGTATATTTTGAATGAAAAAATCAAAGCTGCTATCTTATATGTAAATTGTGTATCTGTAAAGTACCATACAGGCTCACGTACTTTTTTCCCTTACAGAAACAGTGTTGCATAAACACACATAGTCTGCAGAGCCTGAATTAAAAAAATATACACGGAAGATTGATTTTTAAATATCACTCATACCCAGACATTTCACATCAAACCACACTAAAGATCTGCTTCAGAAAAATAAATCTGCACATTAAATAGCAGAAGAATAAAGAATATGTATTTATCTTGATTAAGATGATTTCATAAAAGCTCTCAACAATTAAGGGGTTTGGGGTTTTTTTTTCAGTAATTTGAAACAATGCTTTGTTGAGAACATATTTGAAAATTTACCTGCAGTTAAAGAGTATCTGGGGACTCCACTTAAAAAAAAAAAAAAAAAAGCAAGCAAATTTTAGAAGTTACCCATTCAAAGAGAGAGGGAGAGAGAGAGGAAAAGAAAGAACGAGGCAGGGAGATTATAGAATTTAATGATTAAGAATGTGTGCAGTGCAGTATAAGTACATTTGTTTCCTTGGAAACAAACTAGTACTGTTGCACCGGAGAAATTTGTAAGCGTTAAAAAATTCTGTAATCAGGCCCCAGGAGAACATATTAAATTTTTTAAAAGGGATAAATATTTGACATTCCTGGCCGTTTCCTGACTGCACTTGTTGATGAGGCCTGCTGTCAATGGGTGGTGTTCCTGACGTGGGGAAAATGGATCCAACACGTGAACCTGCACAGCCAAAACCACTCTTTTAGCTGGTTAATCCATCCAGCAGGATCAACAACTCCGAATCCACAGGCAGATTTAGATCTTTTAAGTAGTGGGTAGATGGCAAATGCAGCTAAATGCAAGTAAAGGTGGACTACCAAACCTGCAATAAAGGTTCAACAGGGGAATTATTAAGAAGAGGGCCTTAAACCTCTGCCTAAGTCACCCTTACTTGCAGAAAGCAGCAGGATGGCTCCCAGGGAGAAGACAGGACAATAATGATCCCATTTATGCCAGGTAAACATTGCACCTATTGGACTTCTGGACTTTGATTGATTCAAATAAAACAACAGGCTCAAAACTCTTGAACCTTCCCTTGTTTCACAACCAAACTCAACACAGTTTTTTCCAGCTGCGGGAAGGCTTATTTTACTTCAGTTTTGTTAACAAGAAACAGAACCAGAGGGGCAAAGAAATCAAAAGAAATTCAATTTACAAGGTGGAGAAAAAATATCCAGAACACCACAAGAAATAGTACCTAAAGAGGCTCCAAAAGAGCCAGAGAGGGACTTTGGACAAGGGCATGGAATGACAGGACAAGGGAGAAAGGCTTCACACTGATGCAAGGCAGGACTAGATTAGATCTAGGGAGAAATCCTTCCCTGTGAGGGTGGGCAGGCCCTGGCACAGGGTGCCCAGAGAAGCTGTGGCTGCCCCTGGATCCCTGGAGGTGTCCAAGGCCAGGTTGGATGGGGCTTGGAGCACCCTGGAACAGCGGAAGATGTCTCTGCACATGGCAGAGGGGTGGAATGGGGTGGTCTTAAAAGTCCCAACCCAAACCATTCCATGATTTTATGAGCTGTTACTTTGATGCAATGTCCGTTTGCAAATGGAAATGACACCAGTAAGTCAGAAGAACTTCGGTTCTGGTTGGGTGACTATAAATCTCTATTTTTCTGTTCAGTTACTGTGTGGTGACCTCACCTAGGCTGTAGCTCTATGGCAGTAATGCCATTCACCCTGGAATTCCATATAGATTTATCTGGAAGCAATGCCATTCACCCTGGAATTCCATACAGACTTACCTGTCGCAGGTTTCCAAACCAATACTCTGTCTTGTAATGAAGGTACACAGGGAAAGGTGAGACTGTTTGGTCATTATAAAGCAAACTTGTTTCCTACCAGCAAAGAAACAGGAATGTATTCAATCAGGATTAAAATTATTAATGCAATTAGCTCATTTCATTTTCTCCCTGTTACACACGAGATGTAAGATGTGGAGGATGAGGTTTTATTGTTATGAGGCAATAATAGTTGCCAAAATGATCCCTGAGTTTTCCTGAATGGAAAAACAAGCCATGGGAAGTTACAGGGAAAGTAAGTGGTAAAAGTAATTCTAGGTACAGGTTTTTCATGTAAGTATAAACCCCGAAATTAGTTTCCAGGAGCAATCTTAAATGTGGAAGTGGAAGCTCACACTTTTATAAAGAATTAGAGGAATGTAACAAGAAAGGTCCCTTTATCCTTCACTTCATCAAAAAAAATCTGAGCTACTTCTTTAACCTCATCACTCAAAGTCAAGGGATTAAGACTCCATCTTTCACAAAATTAGAAAAGAGATTCCTTCTGCCTGCCTGGATGCCGAACCCAGGGCAGCGAATCTGATGACGTTTGAAACCGGTTTGAAGAAAAAGATGCAGAGCTCCAAAAAAATGTCTTCTATTGAATTAAATGCAAAATTCCAAATGGGAAGAGCTGGATGCTGCGGGGAGGCATTGCCAGTGCTGGAATTTGCAGAATTCCAGACTGCAGGCTGTGGTAGACACTGGGATCCTCTTTGATTCCAGTGATATTTTCCTTATTTCAACATATTGCATTCATTTCTTTTGACTCACTGGTTCTCTGCTGCTCTTCAGTATTTCAGAGTGTTTCTAAAGAGCCCGAGCAGAAAACGAAATGATTTGACGCTTTAATATGTTACTTTGTAACTATATAATATTTAACACTGAAATACTTCTACCAATTCAATTTTAAATTGTTAAACCCACCTCTTACCAAAAAGAGAAGCTACGAGGAGTATTTGTGTCTCATAGATAGAAAAAATCAAGTTGCAAGAGAAAATCAATTTGTGGCCTACTTTCCTTCTGAAATAAATACTTGAAGTCAATAAATGCTACGGAAGACCAAGGCAAACTTCACCTACACGTGTCTGGGTTTGGCCTGGTTCATTTTGTCAGGGAATCACAGGATAATTTACCTTGGGAGGCGCATCTAGAGCCAGGTGGTCCAACACCCACTCCATAAAGGGCCAATCTTAGAGCTAGAGAATATTGCCCAAGGCCTCCTCAGCTGGGTTTGGAACACCTCTAAAGATAATTTTCCTAAGATTCCCACTGGGCCCCTCTTCCACCACTTGACCAGCTTCAAAGAGAGAAATTTCAAGCTTGATAAAAAATAACAGCCTTTTTTTTTATTTTATTTGTTTGCTTTCAGATCCTCAGGCTGATACTTTGATGGGATAGAGAAGAAAGTTCAAATGGACATTCTGGCCTTTCCTGTAGCTAATAATGGAAAACAAAGCCCTTTTCTCAGCTATCTCAGCTCCTAACACGACTCTGCCCTCAGTGTGGATACAAATCAGCTCAAAAAATCTCTGTTCTTTTATTTATAGGGAGTTTGAGAGGAAAAAATTCTATCCAGAAACAAATCGTGTTTCCCAAATTACACACCTGGCCTTCAGGCTTGGCTTGGGACTAACTCATCCACTCTTGGGGAATCTTAATGAGTTCTTCCTCTACTTCTGTCTGCTAAAACAAGACTTTTAGGAAAGGTAAATTTCCCACCAGGCAATAAAACATCCCACAAAACATAGCACAGTGTATTTCATGCAGAAATTAGGGACTTACATAGCTTTCCATACCCAAAATTCCCCTTGATATCAATATTTGTTGTTATTAGATAAAGTCACATCAATAATTTTGACCTTTTGATGGTATTTTTGTTTTACCAGTTTTATGCAGACCAGCACTTCTTCGTTTCAAACTTTCTCCCACCCATCCTGTATGCCACTTTTCCCAAAATTCCTTATTCTCAGGGTAAATTTGAGACTGGAACCTCTGACTCCTGTGCACTGTGATTATCTATGGGAAAAGTAAAACTGAGCCAGCTCTAGGGAGAGCTTTTCCTTTGGATCTCTGCAGGGACCCAAGGGCATTGCTCCTTTGATACTATTTTTTTAGGAATCCTCAAGTCCGTCTGTGTGCAGTGGAAAGTTTATTGTGATATGACCATGTGGTAATAATATATCAAAGTCCAGCATTAAAATATTTCTAAAACATGAAAAATGGGCTGCTCATAATGTTAAAGAAGGACAAGCAAATTTGCTGACAATGTGGGTAATTTCCTGAAATCAGAGTTCATCTTGTACCAAAGTCATGTTCTGTGGACAACAGAAACAAGCAGAGCATAAATCACTCACTCGCACACACTATCTCCTCTGTCCTGATAATCACATGGGTTTGGGATCACAGCAGAGCACACTATGCCTTAGAAGAATAATAAGGGCCTCTTTCAATATCCATGGAAAACAATGGAAAGGCTCCTGTTGACATGGACTTCAAGGGATGAGTATTTCATCTGGCTGTAACACCACAAAGGTCTTAAAACAAGACCTGCAGTGAGATTTGTGTCAAAAAACCCCATACTGAAACTAGGTATGAAAGTGTACTTTTAATCTATACAATGAATACACACGTGTAAGAAAGTCATTAAGCACAAATAAAGGTGGATTTTTCCATTTTTCACACCTGGCAAATGGATTGTGGAAAGTTTCTCCTAATTTAATCAACAGTCTTAAATGTATGATCAAATATTCTGATTTTTCAAAAAAATCTGTATATTGGTTTAACTGTTGGAGCATAAGCAGTCCCAATGACTTTGAGAACACACATATTAAAACTTAAATGACCACACTTGCATTCTAAATATATGAATATTTTATAAATCACTGTGAGGGCATTATATTTTGAAAGGCATTAAAACTCTTTTTATTCCTTGGGGTTTGGGTTTTCATGTTTCGAAAGTAGCAGCTTCTTCTTACTGTTTATAAGAATTTAAAACAGCATCAGTTAAATGTAGTCTCACTTTCTAGTTTGGGACACATCCTGCTCTGAAATATTTTACATCTTAAACATTTCTTTTCAGCAAGGCAAGAAAAATTTGGGGGGGGGGGGGTGGTTAGGAGCATGTCCACCTATGACAACCTGGGACTGCATTACCCAAAGAGAAAGAACCCTTTAACACAGGAAAAGTAAGGCTGGGTAACAAATAAATTAGATACAGACATGAGATAATAGAAAGCACAGTAATCAGAAGACATGTTTTATTATTACAGGTGGAGATAATGTTGGGAAAAAAAAATGTGGGAGAATGCCTTGGGCTTGTTTTAAGACCAACACAAAAATGCAATACCTTTATGTCTGCTTTAGCAGCTTTTTCTTAAGTAAGGTTTATTTTTGCCCCATATTTATTTACTCTTCACATGTAAAAACAGGCCCATTGAAATATTTAAACGTGCCAAATACTTGGGATTTAACATGACCGTGTCTGAATGCGAGGTCATTGTTTTGCTTACAGCAATATTTCCTACAGTCACATAAAAACCTCCCCTTCCATAAACTTCAGTGGGGTCAATAAGAAATTCTTTTACTGACCTACAGAAGGTTTCTACACTTTTATTCTCTTTTATAAAATAGGCTAAAAATTCAGGTAAGAACTTTGGTCCTCTCTAAGGTCTTCCTTCATATGATCATGATTATTGTCCTGTGTGACTGAATGTCAGAAATTCTTGCAGGTATTTTTTTTTTAGGTTCTACAACTCAAATTGCAAGAGAAAATTATATTTATAATCCTCTACCATTAACCTTCATATCAGAAAGAAATAGCTTTGGAAAGATGTGTAAGTATTCCTCAAAATCTGTTTTGAGGAATTTAATGATCATTAACCTGCTGCTAACCAAGATTAATAATGATCTAAAGTACATGCAATACAGCTAAGAATAATTATACAAATTCTGTAGCTTTTCTCTTGAATTTTTAAATTCAAACTTGGAATAAGAGTACTGCCCCATAAATTCCACCATTTTAATCAACAAAAGTCTTGCTAATGTGCATGTTAGAAACAGGAGGTTTAAATATTGGCTACATTTTTACCTGTATTCCACAAGAAATTGGCCATTTTATGAGAGTTAAGACAGAGAGCCCATTATAACCATGAGAAAAATGTTTTTCAAAAGTTGAAAGAGAAGGCAAAATGAAATGTGAATATTAACTACACGCCCCAATTTCTCCACCCACCCTCCAGCCATTTATAGGCAGTTCATAGAAGGTCTACTGGATTTGCTATCACACAGTGACAGAACAAAATATTTCAGTACTTTGCAAACTTGTAATTTTGTAAGTGAAGATTTGAAATGTTGGTATCCAGTACAACTTCTACAAAATTATCCTTCTAATTAGCATAAGCTCTTAAAATAGTTTCTGAGAACATCTTCCTGCAAATTCCTTTTCAAACAATATTAATTTTTTTTAATAATCATAGAATCATATGATACTTCTTTTTAAATAGCATTTTAAAAGTGAACACAGTGAGTATAAGTGCTGTTAGAACAATTTTTATTTGATTATTGAAATGTATACTTGTATTGCCTTTTTGTTTGTTTTGGCAAAATTGCCTGAAAATCCTGGAGCCAGAACCGGTTCAGGTAATCTCAAGTGATTTGTTCATTTCAAGTAAGAATTATACCATATGCCACACTTGAAATTAGAATTTAATCATCACCCACCACGCAGAGAATACAGACAGTTTTGATAAAATTCCCTTTTCCAACTAAAACAGTCATACAACGTTTGTTGTCTTCCTTCAGTACAAGGAAGAAAAAAGAACAGAATAAAAACTGCTTCCATTAAAGAAGGATTGCAGAGAAACTTTTCCGTACTTGCACCCTCTACCAAGATAGAGCTGGACAAATGCTGGGAAAAAATGACTTATGAACCTTGCACACAGATATCCCTCCCTGTCCTTAGCTGCACCACAGTTTTGCTAGCAATTCTTTGCCAACACTTAATTTTTAAAAGCATCTTTATGCACAAGAAATAGGTTCAGATTTAATGAATTAATCCCCCACTGGGACCTATCTCCAGGTAGGTTATTCTACACAAGTTTATCCAACCAGGCCAGAAACAAAACCTGTATTTGTGCACTCCAAATCATCGCCTAACTTTTGGGTACTGAGGAAAGTAACTTTTAGGGCAAGTCAAATCTCACATAACCTCAGCTCAGGAAGCAGGAGGGTTCCTCCAGCCTCACTGGTAGCAGGACATCAAGTGGCAAAATAAATGCATCAGCCAAAAGAAAGGACTGGAACACTGGGAAGAGAGCTGGGTCACCAGTTATATCCAGTCTTGAGAGGAAGTAAAACAACCAAGAAGAAGCTGATAATATTGTCTGATCTCTTTCAACGGGAAAATTGAAATGAGATGCAGATAGCAATCAGTGCCGAGCTGTTTTTGTCAGCAAGGAAATGCAGACCACCATGTCCTTTCCTCCTTTGTATCTGACTTCACAGCCCCCACCAGCATCCCCTCTTTGGAAACTTTTCCATGTGAAAATATTTAACACCTGTGTGGGAGCTCCGCATCACTGCAAGCAGGAGAAATTCACCATGAGCATTATCAGGTCGCTCTTTTAGGCAGCAACAATTTTCAGACACAAACTCCAATGCTGAACCAATGTTTTCATTGTAAAATATATTCCTGAGTTTAGAAGGAGAACCCAACATATATAAATCAGGAGAAAACTCCACCAAATATATTTTGCTCTAGCAAACCATAAGTTTGCCTGATTGAGATGTACAGAAGGAGACGGGTAATGTGTGTGCAAACAAGTATTTCCCAAAAATCAACGACTCGCCCTTTACAGAAACATCCACGTTCACACATAAACAGGAGGAAAGACAGGCAGGTAGCAGAAAGTGGAAGGGGTTAAATAGATAAGGAAATGCAGTGCATAAAGCTAAATTTGAAGGAATATATTTGTTTTAAACCTTGGTTGAGTAGGGCAGGAACAGAGCCATTGATATGCTGATCACTGTAACAACACAGAGCACGGAGACAATGTAAAACTTTACTCCTACATCTGATTCAGGGTGCTGCTGAATAGCAGTTGTTGGAATTTATACAAATAACTGTTCCTCTAGTCTATGTTTATGATATTTTATTAATCTTTCTACTATTACTATTATTATTAATAATACAGGAGTGCTGTTTCTGCAAAGCTGCATTGTGTTCTCGCAGACATCTGCGCTTTGAAGAATTTCCTTTCAAAATTATAAAATATTTATACAATAAATCATCAGATGATTTAAAATTAAATCATTCTCGTTGTATTTATGTTCATGAATCAAATGTGATTTTTCTCGCTTTACATAGGTCTGTGCTGTTTTCAACCTCAACCTTTTGCAAGTGACATTTTCATTTAGAATCTTATCATTTCATAATTATTACCTTTCAGAACTCCTAGGGAGAGAACAAAAGCTTCCTCTTTGTATTTCCATTGTTATGTTTCTTTGAAGAACAAATTAAATTTCAATCCCAGCCAAAACAAACTTTTAAAGTACAAAATAAATGAAAAATTACGTGCAAAAAATAACAAGCTGTGCAAGCTTAAATTGGCCTCTCGTGAGCACAGGTACATTCTAGATAATTTATTACTGTGTTCTCTTTGTTTAACCAGTAGACCAAGCTCAGGCTAAGGAAACATGGCAAACATCTTACTGAAGGTGATCTGAGCTGCTCTAAACTGACACCAGGACTCTTGTGATGTTAATAAATGAGAAGGGATTGTTTATACCCCCAGAGTAACTATTTACCATCTCTCAGATTATCATTACCTTTTAATTGTCCTCTGATCTGTCCGAAGAGGAGAAATCTGATTATTTCTCAGCTCCCTTGCAAAATGGGGAGCCACACTCTATAAAATACCACATTTACAAGGTTGTAACTAATAGTAATCCTCACGTTCATCAGATTCTTTTAATTTCACTCCAGTGGGCAGATTATTCTCTCTTTTTTTTTTTTTTTTTTTTTTAGGTAGATACCGTGGTTTGGGTTCATAGAAAAGGCACAACAGTAACAGTAAAATGAAGCAAAATATCTGTGAGCCTGGAAGGAGCTTCTTTTTCAGGGAAATTTTGGTTTGAAGTAAGGAAACAAACAAACTTTGCATTATCCAAAAAAAAAAAAAAAAAAAAATCAGCCTGGAAGTAGGAGGAGGGGTAAGAAATCAAGGGACCTGGAGAGTGTTCAAGTCCCAGCAAGGGACAGGAATGTAAGTGGCTCCTGGCAGCCCCGTCCGGATGAAGAGCCGGGGTGGCGGCACTCGAAGCCTGGCAGAGCGCGCGGCGCTGATGGCAGCGAGGGAGAGAGGCACTCACCTCGTAAAACAGTGACACCTGGGTGATGCAGCAGCCTGCAATCCCTCCTTCCCAAGCCTTGGAATCCCAGGTTCTCCAGCACACGGAGGGGTTTTATGAGATTCACCAACGCCCCGGAGAAGCGAGGAGGTCGGGGATGGCATGGCCACACGCAGGGCCCTGTGCCCCAAATGGACCCTGCTTTGATTAAAAGTTGTGAGCCCATCGTGTTTTAACATCAGCTCAGCTGCCAAATCCGCCGAAATTCACCCATTCCAAGCTAGAAGTAGCTGCACGGTCCAAAATTATGAGCAAAACAGAATAAAACAATATTTTGTTTGGACTCAAAAAAATAATTTATTGAAAACAAACATTACAAATCTATTTTATTTCCCCCTGGAGCCTTGCAAAGAGAACCAATATTCAGCTGATATATTTTGTATATGGCCACAGTTATACATTAACCTCGGTGATTTAAGCTGCAGTTGTGCCTAAACACCCTTGATCAGCATGGAGCCCCTCGTGCGAGGCACAAAGTGCCACCACGATAGAGAGCTGGGACAGGGAGGGGACACTGAGACACTGAACTCCCCTCAGCTTGGTTAGCACTGGGGCTTAACTCCTTCATTATCGAGGTCTCCCACCAAACCTTGAGCATTCCCAGCTGCCTGGTTTCAAATACACTTTTCCCAATCCATGCCCTTCCCAAATCACCACTGCAGCATCCCCTAACGCCTCTGCTGTTGAAACCACCTCGCAGTTTTTCCAGGGTTTTTCAATTCCCAAGTGTAGTATCCCTAAATTTTGCCTAATGTAGATATCAGCCAATATTACTGTGTTATAGATGACATGGGAAGGAGTCCCAAATCATGTCAGCTAGGGACATAAACAACTTAAGTTTTAATCCTTTCCAGTGATATCACTGTTTCAGAAGTGAAAAGAATAAGATATTATTTCAGTCATTTGATCTTCTTATTTTGGATATACACTGGATTACTTAGGGGGGAGTTTAATCCAATTAGGATTGCCTCTCTCAGCCTAGACAAAAATCAATGGGGAGCTCCTTCTCAGTGAAGGACACAACTCACCCTAAATAAAGGGAGAAACCGGTTCATCAATATTCCTCACGTACAATTTTAAACCTGCTACTCATCAATCCTACTTTTCAGAGAAACTGGTTTGGGCTTTGCTATTTTTTTTTTTTTTTTTTTTTCCCAAAGAATAAGATGTAAATCTACTGCCATCAACTTGGTGTTATTCCGAAGCTCTAAGAAGAAAACCACCTGGTATTTTTCTTCAGCCCCTCTATATGCATATGCAAATCCAACAGCTTCAGGATCTGCCAAACTATTTACCAAGTTTGTCAGGGAAACAGCCTCCGAAACAACCTTCTTTCAAAACAATTTTCTATGATTCTAAATTCTTCCTTTGAACGCTATTTTTGTCTCTGAAAGCATATTCGCCCTTGCAGTCTGACTGCTTGTTAAGGAAAAGCAACGAGAAAAACACTGAAATCTCACTGTTGGCCTATGTTCTACTGCCAGTGTTCAAACATCAGGATCCCAACAGTATCCCAGCGCCTGAAAAACATCTCCTTTTCTTTGCAATCTGCCCGGGTTGTGGATGAGAAATTGCCAGTAGAAATTACAACATTTGCCATGACTGAGATGGGGTGGGTTTTCGCATTTGGATTGAATGAAACCATGGAAAATGTTGTTAGTAACAACTCCAATGTTATAAAAAATCACCAAGTGACAGATTTCAAGATTAAAAGGAAATATTAAAAATCTCCTTCAATATTTAAAGCTTACTTAACTAGTAGCACTTCACTTGACACTGACTCGTGTCATTTTCTTTCATTCCTCTTTTGATCCATGTAAAGCAGTTACATGATTGCAAATATCTTATCATGTCACCTTCTCATATGGATATGAGATGAAAGAATATTATCTCAAGCTGAGTGATAAGTCCTGTACCAAAACTACGGGTGGAATCTGCACAATCTGATGCTAAATGGGAGCAGGGGGGTGGCGGCACTGGGCATTTTTTCTTCCTGATATTCTCTGTTGAGGATAGTTGAGAAAAAAAGGTCTTATTTTAATAGGTTATTCAAGGCTCATAATTAACCACTGAGATTTTACACCAGGTTAGCTGAGCTTCTTGTCAAGGCACAGGGATCACTCAAATTGCTTTTATTTGCATGATTACGAAGTGGCAAACCATCAATACTCCTTCACCTCTGATTTTAAACATGCAAAGGGCATCAAAAGGCCTATTAACATGAAGTAAAATTAACCCTCATCTGTTTTATTTTAAAGGGACTCTTCCCTCCCCCTCCTTGCCCCCCCCTTTTCTTATTTGGGGAACTGGGTTCCTTTCCCATACTTGGTATGTAGTACATCTTTTTTTCTCAGACTTAATTCTCCAAGTCTGGTCTGTCAGCCAGTATAAACAACACTTGATGAATGAGACTCAAGGTGTTTAGTCACCTGAAGCAGCTGTTTGAAGTAACTCTACACACAGCCTGAGGCCCGTGTTTTCACAGCTGTGGGAACTCTTCAAAAGCTTTTCCTCTTGGCCTGCTCCTTTGCTGTGGCTTTAGACTCTTAGCACAAAATCTGGACAATTTCAAAAGGGCACAATGAAACTAGAGACAGCAATTTTTGATGATTTTGGGCCAAAAAAAGGGCCTAGAATAAATAAATGGAGTACATTTGAAAGTGCTTTACCTAGGTGGGCTATATATCTAAGAACTGCTCGCTCTACATGTGCCCATGCCCTCACTTAAAAGGGGAGATGGGGGGGGTTCAAGCCCTGCTCTCTGTTTACAGCTATTTTCACTTTCTTCTCTGATGCGGCAGATTAGAAACTCAATGTTTATGGGCCTGGAAAAGCACATACCTGAAATAAACTCAGCAAGATTTTCAGAGTTGGAAAGCTCTCCAAACTCATAAATAGAGTTTGCAATGATTAGTGATCTGTGCTCCCCGCTGGGAAGCTGTGGAGAATTGGCCTCGTGGAGGTCGTGTGATTGCTTCTCCTGGCTCCAGGGCTGTGCCTTTGTGATCTGCCTCACTGTGTCCATGTAGGCAGCCAAAGAAGTGATGGGGCCGAATTAAAACAAAAAATAAAAAAATAAACCAAAACGGAGCAAGGCGCTGAGCTGGCAGGGAAATCACACTTTTGCAAACGCGGGACCCAATGGCGCAGCTGGGCTGAAATGTTATATGCAGAATGAAGTCATGGATCAGAAAATGGATTTTATTTGGAGGTGGGAGTGGACTGCAAGCCTCAAAGCGTGGTGACGAACTCCCTGGAAAATCCTGAGCGACAAACGGGCAGGTTCTACCTCCCCAGGATGAGCAGCACGAGGCTCCTCGCGGGCTCAGACAGATATTGCTCAGCCTGTGAGTAACGGCGGGGCCACCACACCAGCCCCAGAAGGTGAGCATCCCACGGGAAAGGGAGATGGAAAATAACTCCAGCAAAGCATTGACGCGAGCCCCAGAAAGGGATGTGAGTCGACAGATTTAATCGGGGAGGTTGTGTCAGGTGGATGCTTAATTCACTGAATAATGCTTTCCATTTCTGAGTTCACCCAAACAAGGAAACATGGGCACATCCAACCTCAGCTTTCAAATGTGTCCAACAAAAGGCATCAGGAAGCTTGCCAGGAAGAGTGAGGATGGGACAAACTACTCCTGAGACAGTAGAACAAACATGCCCCAGCCGTAGCTGTTTTAACACCACATGCCTCCCACACATTTCTCCATAAATCCTTCTTTTCTTGCCTCTCATTTTCTCCAGTTTACAAAAATTCTCATGTTAACAGAAAACGTTTAGTTTAAATTGATCCTCAGCCATCCTTGGCATGTATTACATACGCTCACTCTTTTATGTTTTATAGCTTATGTCATCCTGTATTTATCATTTAGTGAAGGCCTTATATTTCTGGCTTGCTGTTGCCCCTTATCAGATGATAAAATGTTCCCTCAGGAAGGAGAGAATTTTTATGAATTATGATGATACTATAGAAAATAAATGACTTATTGGCACTACAATCAGGCTATACATGGAAGCATGTTCTTCAAAAGTTTATAGAATCAGAGAGTCACAGAATCCTGGAATGGTTTGGGTTGGAAAGGACCTTAAGAACCACCTAGCTCCAGTCTCTAGCTGTGCTCTACATGAGAAAGGTGCCAACATTGTCACTCCCAGGGAAGGAAATTCCCCGAGGACGGAGTGGCCATGTGGTGGCAAGGACGGTGCTTCTGCCTGGTCAGAGGTTTAGGATGAGCCCTGGGGATGAGCTGTGTCCTGGAATCTCAGCACTAAACTGCCTGTTCCTTCATGGCTTTCATTTTCCTGTGTCAGGCGGTGGTGGAGTTTCCAGATACTTTGAGAACTACAGGGCATAAAAATCTCCAGTGCAGATAATGAGGATTTGAACGTAAATAAGCCTTTTAAAATATATTCTATGTTACCGTCCACACCTAGATGCCCAGGGGTCTCTGGGTACATGTGTTTTGCAACGATACTGAAGGTCAGGTGGTCCAAACTCCATCCTGGTCCTTGCCTTCACCCTTCTAATGTGCTCCCACCCCATTCCCACTCCTGACCAACCCCCGAGAGGTTTCAAGCAGCCAGCACCAAAGCACATCTTGCACTACCAGAGACACAGCTAGGCTGGTGCCTTCTCTGCACAAACATGACATAAATACTGACACTGGTCACACATCAACAGAGTCAAACTTTGCTAACGAGCCACTACAAAATTCCAGATAAATAGGCAAACCCGCTGCTGAACAGCATATTGCAACCCTTCCCACCGTGCACACGTGCAATTGTACATAGAGGGGCTTGCTGTCTTTCTCCTCAGCAGCAAATTAAATAAGAAGAAAAGTTTCAGGTAAAGATGTTTGCTTAACTTAAACTAGAAAAGTAGTTTATACTGCCAAAGCCTGGAGCTACACAAAACAGCCCACAAGCAGCCAGGGGAGTGTTCTCCTCAGAAAGGTACTTCAAGCTTTATTTTCACTTTTCAGGTAAATCCTGTTCAGGGGAGTGAGGGCTCCCAGGCACCATTTGTGCAAGGCCACTCACTTCTACGCATCTCTCAGCTAGAACCAGATCTGCCTTTTGATTTTGCTCTGTGCGAAGCAGTTTCTCAACCCCTGCATAATAAACAACCAACAACTCCCAAAACAGATTCAGGGTTTTGTCAGTGCCGTGGGGCTCTCAAGGGGACATTCCTGGACAACACCACAGCCAAGGAGGATGCCACCTGCATGACATGGACTTCACTTGACCATCACCTCTGAGCCCCTTGGTCAGCCAGCCCAAGGACTGAGCCACCTTTGGGGTTGGAACAGGTTTAAGGGATACAGGACCCTAAGGCTTATTTTTAAGGGGAAGTTAAAGATTTCATACAAGCTGAACAGCAGAACCCTAAGCCCCATATGAACACTAAGGTAAACATTCCCTGGAGCATTTTATGAGTTCCTTCTCACCACAAATGGCAGCATTTTACAACACAATTTAAGTAGAACACATTCAACAGGTCACTTAAGCAATGTGATGACTCTGGGATCCATTTGCTGTGACAGAGCTGTGCCCTTCCCACCTCGTCAGCTGGATCATTTTTGAGGTGATTTTACAGAGTTTTTAGATGAAAGGAATAAAATCTGGGAGGACTGACTTTAAAGCAATAATATACTTTTGCTATGCAATGTTATACCTCCATTAACCAATATTCAAAACTGTTGAATGCATAGGTAATGGCAACTATATATAGAAATGGTATTTTGTCTTTAAAGAAGTGAAACACATTAAACTTTATGTGATGAGATGTTAAAGTAAGAATTGGTAAGAGAACCTTACTCCACATATGCATGTAAATGGCTTTATGGGGATATCCTGTTGGAGATGATGGGTTCCTTATGAGCAACAGCTCCTGAGCAAAAGGTTCCCTATCCTGTAAACACAAAAATGTGAGACACAGCTGGGAAGTTTGCCTACAGGCAAGGCTTCAGGTGAGTAAAATGAGCAGCCAAAGCTTGAGGAAGAGAATTCAGGAAGACCTATCACTGCCTTTGCCCAGAAACAGAAATGGAGAGGAGAAAAAAAAAAAAAAGAAGAAAGGAAGACAGGAATAAAAAAAAAGAAAACGAAAAAATGTGGAAAGAAAAGGGAAAAGAATGTAATTTACTGCCTAACTTCTAAAAATGTGGTGTAATATTTCAGGCTGAACATATATGTGTACATATATATATATAACATGGTTATTGGAGACACCAGAGACACCACAGTGCAAGGTTTTTCTTCTCTCTGTCTCTAAAACATTTTCCCAGGTTAAGTACAATTCCCATGACTGTCATAATGGCTCATCTGGCTCTCAGGCTGGATAGTGGTACTGTGCGTTGTGTTTGGCTGTGAATACCAGTGCACCCAATGATTTCCTTTTCCATGACATTTCTGAGAAACAAATACTGGACCTGATTCACATCCAGCCACAAATATGAATCAAAACCCAATACAAAATTGGATACACGCTGGAAATTTGATAACTTGTGAATATGAATTTACTCCTGTAGTTGCTGAGCTGCTAGTGGAAATCTGGAGCATGCTTGGAATTACAATTTTTGCTGTCCAAAAACGTGCATAGCTTGTTCCCTGTAATCGTGTTTCTGATGAAGTCAAAGACAGAAATCCCACTGAAAGAGCTGGGGAGGAAGGACTTTGTTTTAAAGACATACACTTTATGGAAGCTTTCCTACTCGCTGTCCTTTCAGTGTAAAATATGAGTCAGTCTAATCCCTTTCTTCTTCTGTGCATTAATAGAGACTTGAAAAAAGAAGTTACAATTTTTATAAATTGGAATGAAGTGGCCTCTGTTTTCCAACACTTGCCAAAGCATATGGGGTCAAACCCAAACAGTCACCCACCCTAGCCAGCTACATGTCTTATTTAAACAATCAATTAGTGTCAAAGTTTCCAGTAATTAATTTCTCTACCAATTTACATATTTCATTCCTTTCTTTTTTTTTTTTTTTTTTATTTTTTGCTTTCATGTTTTGAAACTGTAACGCACTAACATCTATTTAAAGCAACCTCCCCTACCCGGTGATTGATGTTAGATACAACAATTACAATGCCAGTACCAGGGATAATTCTTTGCAGATGTTGTCAAATTACAGGTTAAATGAGGAAAAAAGTTCCTTTCTTCCGGCCACCCACTCTAGTTCCCTTGAAATAGGTGCACATACTGTATATCCTGTGCTGTAGGTGCAGTAATTCCCCGTCCAGTCACTCATCTGGTTTAAATGACTTCCATTTGCCATTTCAAAGGATGACAGAACACTGTGTTCAGATTGTTTTGCAGGTACCAAAAACACAGTAACTCTGCTTTGTGTTTTAGCTGGCAAAGAGAAGTGAGCTCGATCTGGCAAGGCTGTGCTGGTTTTCCCCTTAATATAAATAACATTTGCCATTGTGGAGAAAAAAAAAGAAGAAAATTGGGGGGGAAAAAAAGTGAGGTTAGATTATTTTAACCCTTCATAAACCTTTGCACTCTTTGAGATAAAACAGGATCCTTGTCTTCATGTTATAATCATAGCAGGGTGTGTTTTGTGTTGACAGCTGAAAGATTGAGCATAGGTCTTGCAGTCTGGGGAGATGTGATGAAACTTCTCCATTACCCATCCCTTGTAGTGGAAGCCAGGCACGGTGACATTCCCTGAACCCAGGAGAAGGAAGGGAACAAGCCATAAACAAAATATGGAAAAAATCAAGAACAAATTGAAGAATTGGCTTTGCCTGCCCTGGTGTGAGGCCGGGATCGTGCTGTGCTCAGGAGGGGAGCAGAGTGTGCTGCTCCTGGGCTCAGCCAGGAAACCTGCACCCTTGGCACAGCCCACAGCCACGCTCTGCAGCGGCACGTGGTGGGACAGCCATGGGCTGTGTGACATCAAGGTGGGCTTGGCCACTTGGCACCAGTCCTAGGCACGTTTGACCCCTGCTGTCTTGGGCTTGCAGGGCCAGGTTTTGGTAGCAGGGGGGCTGCAGGGGTGGCTTCTGTGAGTTTCTGGAAGTGGAACTTGAAGCAGGTTTGCTGGCAGGACTTGGAACCCCACCTAGGACCCACGGTGGAGCAATTCCTGAAGGATTGACCCCGTGGAAGGGACCCACACTGGAACAGTTCATGCAGAACCGTAGCCCCTAAGGAGGAAGGAGCAGCAGAAACGTCTGAAGAACTGACCACAGCTCCCATTCCCTGTCCCCCTGCACCATGAGTGAAGGAGGGAGAGAAAACTGGGAGTGAAGTTAAGCCTGGGAAGTGGAAAGGGGGGGGGGGGGGGAGGCATTTTTAGACTTAGTTTATGCTTCTCATTATCCTACTCTAGTTTGATTGGTGATAAATTGAACTGATTTCCCCAAGATGAGCCTGTTTTGCCCATAGCAGTAACTGTGAGGGATCTCTCCCTGTCCTTACCTTGCCCCACGAGCCCTTCGCTTTATTTTCTCTCCCCTGCCCAGCTAAGGAGGGCAGTGACTGAGCAGGTTTGGTGGGCACCCAACATCCAACCAGGGTCCACCCACCATACCTGGGAAGTGCCTCAGTTTGCTGATTAACTGGATGACAGGAGAGTGGCTAAAAATTCCATAGGTGCTCCAGGCACTGGGTACCAGTGCAGGATGGGCCAAAAGCAGCTCCATGGCACAGACACACCCCATTGTCTCCCAGCAGACTCTGGAGCTGCGTCTGCATTCCCAGTGCCAGGTTCTTGCAGGCGTGCCATGCCTCAGCCCTAAGGCTTTGAATGGGATTTCCATTTTAATTCTTTTCCTACATATGTCAGGCTGCGATCGCTTGTTCTCACAGCGTACAGGAATGAATCCTGGCCAGGAGAAGGGAGACAAGAATAATTTACAAATAGAATCAGAGGACAGCAAAGCCAGGCTCTCATACTTCACACTTCTGGCCAGGAAAGTGGCTTGTTGTGTGGCCTTATTCTCACTGCATCTTCCCTCCACGTCTGATTTCCAACAGCACGTAGAATAAATGCACTGAGAACAGCTGCCGGGCAGGACAGGCAGGCTGACCTACAAGCACCTGTGGTAAGCAGGTATTACTGTGGCCAAAAAAGATCAGGGATGGGTGGAAACAGTTATTTGGGTGATGGTGAACATCCCCACTGCCAATTTGCAATATCATCTCTTTCGTAACAAAGCCTCCTCGGAGGCCTCTGCACAACTGTGTGCGAGGTAACTGTTGCATGCTATTCCCTAAATATGTTCTCTAAATATCCACTAAATAGTCCCTTTCTTTACTTTAAATCACCACCCCAGGACTCTTTCTCCTCCTGGCTACGCCAACATGCATCCCGAGGTATCACCACCCCAACCCATTTATTTTTAACCTACTAAGTTTAATAATTTTCTGAAGTGAGCTGCAGGGTGGTTTGTGAGTACTGAAGGCACGAGCATGTGATTTGTGTGCTGAGCCTCAGTGTCTTGGCTTTCCAGAGGAAAGCACAGCTTGCTGATGAAGTTTGTGGTTTTCCTGTTTGTTGTCTGAAAAAGGGAAAAAAAAAAAAAAAAAGGCATGTGGAGGTGGGGTGCCAATGGGCAGAGTGGGGTCAAAAAGGGAAAAAATTAAAGACCTGAAGATTTATTTCTAAAGAATTAAGATGCTGAAGCCTCATTTACTTCAAGGGTTGAAGAGATTGCAGTGTCCTAAATGGAAGAGGATCAGAGACCCTGCTCTCTGAAGCACAGTGTTATGGTTTAAACAGTATTTGACCCCAGTGCAATGGTCATGGATGCTGCACATGTGGCTGCAGCTACCAGAAACTAAAGGGTTTTGGTCTGCCCCAAAGTGAAGCCAAAGAGCCTTTGCATGTAAGAATGTTTAAAGCTCTCCAGCAGCTCCTGCCCAGCCAAACAGGCAGTTTCTGTAAAAGGATCAAGAGCTTCCTGCCAGCCTCCCTCCCTCTGTTTCCTTTTATTATACACTTTTGCCACATTAAGTGATTTTAAGACCAAAGGACTTGCTTTCCGGGCAAAAGAGGGTGGACAGGATTGCGAAATGTGAGGGATGTCTAATCTGTGACTTTCCGGGGTGTAGGATGTGTGAGGCTTGGTTAAGAATTTGGTAACGGGGTGGATATTCCCTCCTGTGAACAGACCTTCCCAAACCGGTCATTATTTAGCGCACCCTTAAAATAAAAAGTAATAATTAACACGTTTCTGATTTTATTCCTGGCATAAATTAAACGCAACGGTTCAAAAATGCTACTGTGAGCACATTTAAAGAATCAGCAAACAGCAGTGGCATCAATATTTCATGGACAACTTGAAATTTTGCTCATATACTCTGACTATGTAACTTCCAAACCAGCTTCCTGCCACTGCTTTTGCCAGGGAGACTCACCAGTCCACAAAAAGGAAGAGTGAAATGGCCACAAGCCTATCACCCACAGCTAGGAAATAAAGATCCCTCAGCTGACAGAGGAAATAAATTCCTTTAATCTATGTTGATGTTACAGCCCAAGCCTACAGACAGGTGGATTTCTGCACTCAGCTCTGTCTGTACATTCAGTTTCATATTTGCAACTGTTTGCACAAAGGATGCACTCCATGAAGTTTTTGTTTGCAACTGCCCAGTGCTGATTTCCAGCGGCAACGATTTCAAAGCCCTGACCATGTTAAACAAAAATACTGTCTCCACGGGGTTAGAACTGAGAAGCCAACACTGTCATATTAACACCATAACCGCGCACCAAATCTTTGCTTGGATAAAGCCATTTGCTTTTTTGAATTTGTGGCTGGATTTATATTGCTGTTAACTAATAGATATCAATAGCTAAAGAGATTCTATAGCATTCTGACACTCAATATATTATTCAGGTTTAAAAGGCTCTGCAAAATGGATGAACTATCTGAGCTGAACAACCTTACAGTTGTAAAAACACTTCTCGAGGTACAGAGGACTCAGATTTAATACTTAGTCTTGCCTGTTTAAGCACATGCTCAAATGTGGACGGGTTTTTCATCTTTTAATCCTGACAGAACAATGCAGCCTCCTCAGAGCCAAAGCTAAATGAAAAAATGACAGACATATCTTATTAGGGACAATAATTTAAGTTATACTTATTTTTAATGCTTCACTTAAGCAATACTATTTTACGTCTTCAAATACATACAGAACTCTTCCCTTCCCGTTGTTGATTTATCTTACAGCTTGCACGGCACAGATTCATATGAAAATAAGATTTTGAGATGATTTAAGTCCCTAACATGTTGGAAGAGCTCTATTATATATCCCCCAAACACAGTGTGATGGATCCTATTTTCATGCTATGCTTCCTTCTTCACAAGCACAATTTCCATTTGCCAGATAGCAACTCAGATTAAAGCTCTAAAACAAAAATAAACTTATACCCAGAACTCTTTGAAAAGGATAATTAATCTTATGGAATAGTTAGGAACCTGGAGAATAATCTGTGAGTGATACAAATAATAGAAAATTTCCTAAATAACTTTTGCTCCTGGTAAGCTTCCAAGCAAGTAATTCACAAAATATGACTTTCTTCATTGGAGAGGTTATAAAAATTTGTTTGTTGGAGGTAGGGAAGGAAATGTAATTAAAGGCTAAATTCAGGCTCACATTTCATTTTAACTAAAAGAATATGTGTGATTTGGATATAAGTCACCTAGGCACTTCCTTTTTTTTTTTTTTTTTTTTTGGTAGATTTTTTTTAAGGCAGTGCACATTGTCAGCAAATGAGATTATCCAATAGCAGAAGTACATCTGGCTGAGCTGACTATGCCAGGTAACCTTAAATAGAAACTCTGCTGTGCTTAACTGTGTTGCAACACTGGGCTTTGCTGGTAATACTTATCAAAAGTTCCCCTTTGTAGCATTTCTATAAAAAATAAAAAGGGAAGAGGTGAAATGAAAACATAAAACTTGTTGGGGTTTTCTGTATTTATAAAAAAAATACCTAACAAAACAAAAAATCCCTCTGCAGTTGGAAATGCTTACAAAGGCATATATAAAATACAGCAACTCCAGTTATTTTTAACTGCATATGGTCTGCATAAAATGAATCTATAGATCAGGGAAGCAATAATGAAAGCAAGTTAAAGGCCATAACAGTTCAAGTATTTTAGCTGGTCTTGAATTTACAATGTCTTCAGGTAATGCTTCAACATCCAAAGGACAAACAAAGCAAATTTCCCTGTTACTGGTCTTAAAAGAAAATATTAATTTGTCCCCTTGGCAATTATTTTAATTGCAAGAGTGAGATCCTCATCTCGGATACACTGCACACATGACCTTCCATCAGTTGTGACTTTTATTCTCACAGAAGTTGGTTTGATGAGACATATTGTGGGGATTTGCACTGTCTGCTACGTTTTAGATCAAAATCAAGTTCTGGATCCTCAGTTCCTTACAAGTCACTTTTAAACTGAGACAAAGCTTTCGTTTCTGGGGCTGAGCACTCAACTTAAAAAACCCATCTCTCCCCAAAGGCAAATGCTGTATGAAAATAAATTAAAACCCAAATGTTGCTGGTCAGCTATTCTGAATATATAAATAGGCAGTTTCATGTGAAGAGAAGTGACCTGAAACTTTGGGCTTAATCTTTGACAAGTCTTGGAAATGCCCTTCTTTTTGTCCTTTCTCAAGTAAATTTTAGCTTCATTCTGTCTTTATTCTATCAGTAAAGTTATGCATAAAACAAGCTACTGTACAACATGACTAAAAATGGCAGAATCTCACCCAAAGTGAATTACCACAGGGGAAACAGGATTTGGAAAAGACTGCACCAAGAAAGCATGTTTGAACAGATGTGCCATTACATGCCCATAATTCATTTGCAAACTAAACCATTTCTCCACACTTTTAAAGTCAATTGTGCATTTTGAACTGTTATATCAACTCTATATTTGAATTTTCGACTTGCAACAAATGCACCAGTGCCAGAGAGAGCCACCTATTCAGGAATCTCCTTTTGCAAGATTCCCTTTGGGATACAGAATTCATACTCTTTGAACACAGAATTCTTCTTTTGGCACATGGATTTAATGTTGTGAGGTTAAATCCTCCAAACAGTTGCCTGTGTTGATGCATCTGAGGGTTTTCTAACTTTAGATACTTTAACCTAAAGCTTGCTGGGAATTGTGTAAACTCAAACTATGGATCTTTACTCACCCAGCTACTTCCCCTCCTATTATTCCCTTTTCTCTGATCCCTAAGCTAAAAACTAAAAACATGTTTGTATAGAAATATTAGTGACAACGACCTTGGCTTGTGCTTTGGCCTATCACATCCCAAGGGTGTGGAAGAACTCCAGTGAAGGTGAGCTGAAGGGCAGATGTGCCTTCTGAAAGAGTTCAGGAAGCTCTCCTAGAGCCACACAGACACATCCTCAGTGCTGCACACCCACCCTCAAAGTACAGAATACTGACGAGACTCTGGCCAGCTAAAAGCTTAACATAAATGTGTGGTGCAGCTTCTTCCTGGTGCTGGAACAGATGCCTTTGTAGGACGTGGTGGTGGAAAGGCAAGTGCACAAACCCCTGAGAATCCAGGTGTGGCTGTATCCTGGGAATCGAGCTGTGCCCAGTACGCTCCAGGGATGGAGGCTCAGAGCAATCAGAGAGTCACAGAGTTGTTTAGCTTGGAGAAGTCCTCTAAGATCATCAACTGTTCCCCCTGCACCAGCAAGGACACCACTATCCCATGTCCCCAAGTGCCACATCCCCATGGCATTTAAATCCCTCCAGGCATGAGGATTCTACCACTGCCCTGGGCAGCCTGTGGTCCCACAGCCTGGAATTTGATGTAACACAGACTCAGGAGCTCAATTTGGTTGTCATCTGGGAACAGGCAATACAGGTAAATGCCCATAAAGTATTCCTGCCCTAACAGGGAGAGTTCAGACTTTTCCATGGGTGACAGTGACTGACAGCAGCAGCGTAACACACGAGTCAGAGAGGGGAAAAAACTGACCACAGAAGCTGGTGTAAAGCTATTTTTATATGAAGAAAGGCACTGAACACCTACCAGTTGTGCGGGGGAGGAGTAGGAAAGATCTTGGCCCCCAGTGCCTGGTCCAAAGGACTCCCACCCAGTTCACTGGGGGCATTTCAGATTTGTGTACCTCAGATGGGGCTCTGAGTCACCTTGGCCTGGTGCTGCATCTGTGCCTGCACAGGCTCTGGATGCTTTGTGTCTGTTCCTCTCTTCCATGCAGGGGATCACGAAATCAGAACTATCAGGTAGGATAAAGAGGGGGAGGATGGAGCTGAGCCACAGCAGAACTGATAAAACCCACTGGCTGCTGGATCTGGGGGAAACACGGCCAGGTAAGGGGAAGAAAAGCTTAACTCGTACCTTCCCACCTCCCATTAACCACCAGAGACCCTCTAGTCTAGCACAGCAGCCAAGAAAAAAGACAAGAACTGAGATCTTGATGGTCCCTGGGCTCCCTGGAGGGTCTCCTGGGGTGACTCTTCAGCTCAACAACCTCTTTGCTACACAGGAGCTTCCATGAGCAGCAATCTGCAAAAGGACCTGTGGTGACAACCTCAGGGATCCCAGGAAGCATTCCCAGATATCCCCCACATCCCAGATATACCCCAGGAATCTCTAACCTCCCTTCAAGCAATCCAGTCCCACGGGCAAAGCTCCAGGCAATCAAGCCCAGCTTCTATCCTGGGGGGTTTCTACTTCCAGAGGTGAGCAGGGTGATATACCCGACTTGTGTGACCTCACCAATTAATCTGGGAATTGTCAGACTCCAGACAGATTGTTCTTCCCTCCTGAATTTTCTGTTGACCTTCCTTGCCCTCTTTCCACTACCCTTGCCTATAAAAATCCACAAAACACTGAAGTTACTGGTTTTTACCACCTTACACATGTTCAAAGATTGCTTTTCTTCTTTTTTCCAGGGAATAGGACCCAACACACTTATAGATTTTAAATAAATCCTACTTTAAAAATCAAAAAATGAGTCCCACAGAAATCCAGACAACTGCACAGATTTGTGACCCAGTTTTGTTAAACAAAAGACTAACCAAAGACTTGAATCAGAATTGGAAAATATATTTTTCCTCTCTGAGTTCTGAAAAACCCTGGTTTGGGTGTTTTGCCACAGGTTTTGACTTTCAGATGCTTCTGTGTCCACATGTGTGAGCGAAGTGCTGAGTCACAAGAAAGTTTTCCAGTCCAGTTCTGTGCCTCTGTGAAGTCTACAACTCTAAAATCATCACGAAAAACATCTGCATATTTGGGTGCTTCTCTGAGCTCAGCTTGGCATTCAGGGTTTTGGAGGGACTCCCAGGACAACAAAATTCAGCAGCATTTACATGATCTGACCCCACCTGCCCCCAGGTGCAGCTCCTGCCCCATTCCTGATGCCAGGATCAGGGAGGGGGAGGTTCCTGAGGGGTGGCTGATCCCCTTGGACAGGGAGACAGCTGAGTGTAAGCAAACCGAATCCTTCAGCTCTAAATATCCTTGCCTCTCTCGTTTCTTTTTCCCAAAATCTTATCATGTGAGTGCAGCGTAGTTTCTTGGTTCAATAAGAATAACAATGGCTCAGGAGGCAGGAAAATGACTCACATGGAGCCCGTCCAGCTCTCCTAGTTGGTTCTAGTCAGGTCACGATGAATCAGATGACCCTTATCTTACTTTAGACTGCGAATAAAAACCTCTCCCCTCTACACCTCGGCCAATTTTTCTTACATTCTGCAGCATATCTCCCTCCCCTCTCACATTTCCGAGCTCTTCGAGTCTGCCTATCACCTTCCCTGAAAAAATTCCCGTGCATGCATCCCTCCTGAGTAAACCTCTGAGTAAATCCTCTCCTGTGCTCTGTAATTTCCCCTCTCTTACACCTTTTCCACCTCTCTTTGTCCTGTCTGAACCTCAGTTTTATGGCGATTCCAGCTCAGGACAAATACTGCCATATGCTTTTCTTTCTCATGTGTTGCTACACATGACCTACGTCCCACCCAAGCCAAAACTGCTTTACTTTCTTTAAAACCCTCAGTGGATTTGTACCTTGGACCCTTGAGAGATTTCAGCTGTATCTGAAATCAAAGCAGAAAACAGATCCTTTCTTAATTTTTTTATACCAGGTTTATAATATAAACCACAGCAACACTTTCCAAACCAGGAACACAAAACTGCTTTTGCTTCCCTGACTAGACAGTTCATAAAGGTTTGGGTTCAAAACTGCAGTTTTTCTCCACTTTCCCCTGTAATAAAAAGAACAGATCAAAAAATAAATCCCATGTTAGCAACCTTTCTATTCCCTTGGTAGAGCCTTTGTGGAGGCCCTGGCCTATATTATGATGAAAGCAGTAACTGAAAAACAACAGATGAAAGGAAAAACAATATTTAGTATTGTTATGTGAAAGAGAAGCCATTACAGGTCTGGCTCCAGAGCAAGAGCCAACCCAGCTTAGCTTGAAAAAGATGTTCCCGTAACAGGGGAATAGCTTTTGTTTCACATTTCTGCCTTTTTTTTTTTCACTCAGAGACTGAGGAAAACAAGAAGCCTGCAGAAGAACAATTAACCTGCGTTCCACTTGAGCAAACTAAGATTAAGAAACAAAGTGGCAAAAAAGCATTGGTGAACTCCAGAAAGGATTACAAAAGCTTACGGATGATCAGCCTAAAAATTCAACCGTCCCCCAACAGCCGCAAACTCAGAAAGTCCCTAAAACACAACCTAGCAGAAGCCAGGAAGGCATACCAAAGGCCTATTCTTACACAGCTTCCCGAACTGGCCACTGCTGGAGACAGGCTACTGGGCTAGAGGGAATTTTGGTTTGGCCCAGAGCAGCCTTTCTTACATTAGCACTGAAGATCACTCGCTAATCTCTAGTGGGAGCAGTCTGGCAGCACCAGGGGGAAGCCACGCACAGCCACCGACCCCGGTGCTTTGACCTCTCGCCTGCACCCTCTGCCACAGTTCTGCAGATCTGCCTCAAACACAGGGAAAAGTTATTGCTGCAACACAGCAATATTTTCACAGGAAAATGAGCTAAAAGGAGAGCCACACCTCAGAGTAATGAAGGTTGGGAAAGACCTCCAAGATTGTGTGGCCCAATTGCAGCCTCGCAGTACGTGAAGGGAGCCAGCAAGAAATATGGAGATGGACATTTTAGAAGGGCCTGGAGTGACAGGACAAGGGGCAATGGCTTCACACTGACAGAGGGCAGGGTTATGTTAAAGATAGCAAAAGATTCTTGCCCGTGACAGGGTGGTGTGACTGCCTCACCCCTGGAAGTGTCCAAGACCAGGCTGGACAGGGCTTGGAGCAAGCTGGGACAGTGGAAGATGTCCCTGCCCATGGCAGGGGGTGGATTAGATAGACTTTAAATTTCTTTTCAACCCAAACCATTCTATGATTTTATGACCATCAAGTCAAACCCAGTCTCTTTTCCTCACATTTAGGGTTCGAATGGGGCTGACCTTGGCAAAACTTGGTAAGTGCATGGTCGTTCCCAATTGAAATGGCTCCCAACTCGCCACCCTCGCTGCCAAGGATGTTTTCTGAATCCAACACCCTCAATGCTCCCATCTCCCTGCTCTGGAGGCATCTTTTTCAGAGCCAGCCCATGATGCTGGTGCACACACCGCACAGAAAAGCACTCGAGCAAAGAGCGAGTGCACAGCTGCCTTCCTGTAATTACCATCCATCCCCCTACCTGTGGATAGGGATGGGAATGAACCAGCTTCCCCCTTTTCTCTGCAGAACCTCCAATTTTCTGCTGTTCAAAATTGCGGGTAGCAGATGATTCGAGTTGCAACTGCACCAGTGTGAAACTGCCATTGCATCACCAGCTTGCAGACACTGTTACAAAACTCAGGCAAGACGAGGCTCTGGGAGGTTCATAAATGTTTCAACATAACCTGAAGAGAGTTACGAGGAAGCTGGGTCTAAATCTGGAGATTTCTGGATTTGACTATGTACAGCTTGAAAGTCAGTCTTGTCAAGCCTGAGCGTAGCAAACCTTGTCAGCCTTTAGTTGATATGCACTGGAGGTTTTGTATTGAAGATCTTCGCTGTATTTTTAGGTTCATTCAGTTAGAATCAAAAGACAGCTTAGGGGAGACAAGACTGCATATATAGAGTACAAAAACAGTGGAAAAAAAAGAAAAAAAAAGAAAAAGGAATAAAATACACTTGCACAAAGCCCCTGTGAGCACAAACTGCAAGCCATGGTTTGCTGAGTTTAAATCCAACTGTAGTTACTAGTTATCTGCTGTTCTGATAAATATTCATGTATCATATGTTCATATCTGACTGCAGGAAAAGAAAAAGGATTCAGAGAGCTTTGTCTGCCCTATGAGCTTTTTATCTGTGCTTTAGTAACCTTCTTACATGTTAGTAAATAAGAACGTTTCTCTGCTCAGACTTTACACTTTTATTATCCTTGCAGATTCAGCAAACCTTTGTTCTAAAATGCTTTGTGCCCATTAGGGCTTTTGATTATAGATTACACCACCATCTGATTTTTTTTTTTCTCTCTCTCATGGGCAGCATACTCTTCTTTCATTGAGCAATATTCAGAAACTTGGAAATCTAACCTGTGTTTTAGTCTCAGGACAGGCACATTCTTATGGTAAAAACCTCCCCAATTGAACTTGGGATGCATTCAACTCTTGTATGGTTGATACTTGGCCAGGTTAATTATGCAATCACCCCAAGTAGAAGAGGACAGCAGGATACATGAGCATTTTTCAAAGACTTGTTTTCAGCGCAGAGACAGTTTTCTGGAATCAAATAAAGAAAATGGAGAATGTCTGTGATTTACAGCAAACTGGCACACTGAAAATGCAAGGATTTAAAAGATCAACAAGGCCAAATTTGCAGTCATTGAGGGAATGATTACAGCATGTGGCTACACATCCAAGTTTAATCAAGCTACCTTGGGTACCAGCAGCAGAGGAGCTGTGGCAGCAGTGGCTTCAGCCTGCTGGGGATCCTGGGGGTCTTCTCAGGCAGCTGGCCTGTATTAAAAAATGCCCTAGGGTATATCACCGTGTCCTGCAGCCGTAGGGAGGAGGAGAGAAGATCCAGCAGGCAGGAATTGTGCAGCAAGATTGATTTATTTAATTATTTTACAAACTCTTTTACAGACTTTTTTCTTCATAGTCTAATTGGACAAAGGATCAGCCACCCCTTGGGGGTGATTGGCTAAAAAACCCTAAAACATCCATTGTCAAAATATTTTTCTGCTATACCATAAACAAGACTTTTCAAGGCTGCAGGTGTTTGGTTGTTTACAGAACCCTGCTACCTCTTCTGCGAGAGAGAAAAGTCTCTCATGGACTTAGAAAACAGCAAGAAAATCCTTGCTGGCAGCATTTTTGTATCTACAGGCCTGAACACGAATCCTTGCTGATGTGGCTCCACGGACCTTGGCACACCTGGAAGCTGAACTGAAACCATCTTGGTGGGGTTTGCACGTCCTGCAGTCACTCTGAGGCTCGTGCAGAGGAGGATCAGGCTCCCTGCAGCCTCCAGCCACACCAAACTGGGGACACGTGGGGACAACAGGGGTCTCGCCCTCAACATCCCGTGCGCGCAACGGTGCCGTCCTGCCCTCCTGAGGCTTTGGAATACAACACACATCCACGTCCTTCAGCTGGGATGGGTGTCCTGAGGCTGAGAGCAGCTCAGTGCAAACAGGGGACCAGCTCTCAGCATTTAAACACCAGGAACCAGGACCCAGAAAGTCAGACTGGCTTTAAAACCCAGGAGGTTCATGAGGCAAGAATTGTGTTGGGCTTCATTGTTCGGCTCTAACTGGGTTCGTGATTTTAGGCTTTTTCTTAGTAAACACAGGGGCTGGGAAAATACTTTATAAAGGACTACATGTTCAGATTAACAACCTTACTGCAGCCACTGGGGCTTTAGGGACAATAGCAAATATCACAAGATTTGTGCTAAGATTGCAGAAGTTGCCAGTGCTTAAAAAAAAAAAAAAAAAAAGCCCAATTTTGGCTTAAAATGTGAACTATTTATTAGCTAAATCCTACCCTGTCAAGATTGCTGGTGATCCTGGATGCCTCTAAACAAACTAAAACACCTCAAAAAGACCTGATTTCTCAGGGGGCGTGTGCTCAGTTATAACAATTTAGGCCAAATCAATTATGCAAAGAATGCAACGATCCTGATTTAACATTAGCCAAAAGGCTTGGAAATTGTTTTTTTTCTGAACTCCAAGATGTCTTCAGAGATCCTGACAAGAAAAAAAAAAAAAAAGAACCAAACAACCCAGAAACACACAGTAGGAATGAGCAGCTTTCAATTTGTATTTTAACATTTCCCACGGCCCCTGTACATGCAGGCTCCATTCCTGCACCGTCTCTGCTGGTCAGAAGATAAAGCCATCCTTGTCATCTTCTACTAATACTAAGAAAGGCAGCAAGAAATGAAAAATCAAGTCCCTGTCATATTCCATCGAGCACGCTGGCTAGATACGGATGTCTCGCCCCCATTTACAATCTGAACCAAAAGATTTGGAGCCAAGAAAGCAGCTGGCACAATAAAAACAGTAAAAGCTCTAGCTGGCACCTCATGCTGACAATGACTAGCCAAATCTCCATGGGGAAAAATGCCAATATAGATTTCTGTGACAAAAACAACAAAATAGATTTTTGTCAATGTACATAGATTTGACAGGAAGTCAGACAAATCTATCAATAATGAGTGACATATATCTGCAATATTCCCAAACAAAATGGTACATTTGAAGACAAACTGAGAAAATAACTAATTGTGTTACGTGTGACACAGATTCATCTGGACTTTTTGATCACAACACTGTAATTCATTAATGCAGGTTAATTCCTAGTTTTCCAGATTTCCCAGAACTGACCAGATACACAGACATATTTCTAAGTGCTTTCTCAAACATCCTTTAGAACACTAATATTTCAGAGAGGGACAAATTAGTTCTGAGGATCTTGCAGCTGAAAATCAAGCGTTTATGAGATGGAAACCTGAATTTCCTACTCTGGAGCAAACTTTTTAACCATCATCTTTACTTCCACACTTAGAAATAAGATACAATATTAAAAAGCGGATGCTGGAAAGTTGTTATATAGTGTTTTTCCTGAGAGATAGCATGTTGCACTATGCAAACAAAAGTATTGCCAGTACTCTTCTGTCACCAAATAAAACTTGCAAGGAATTACCATTTATTTCACTGCCAGATGCCTTCTGTGCTGCATCCACATGGAGACCATGAGAACCAAGTGTCCAAGCTTTTGGGAAGACCTTAGTCCTATTAAAACTTCAACTAAGGATGACTGGTTAAGAAATTCCATACTTGAAAAACTGAATTTAACAATGTTTGTGTATTCCAAGCCAAGCCTCTTATCACACATAGCACCTTAGTGAGTACATGAGGATGAATTATTTATCCAAGATCTCCAGGTACACAGAAGTTTTACCCAACCTTTGGGGAAGGTTCTGACAGAGCTGGAAAGATGCAATTGGGTTCAGAAGCCACAGGGAATTGCTTAAAGTGTGTGTCTAGCAAGACAGCTCTGCAAACAGATGGCAAGACCCAGATAGAAAATGCTTTTTAAGTGAAAAGTCAGAAACTCATGAAAAAAAATGTCTTACTCATAACAAATTCTATAGAGTCTTCAAAAACATCTGAAGTAGTTGCTATACATAAATGAAGGAGATGAGCCAAAGTCGGCTTGACTTGGGAAGTGTATCCAACACAGTGCTCTGATTCACCAGGAGGTGTGCACTGCCCTCAATTTCAGCAGAAATTATAACAATAGGAAAGCTGTCAGAGCCTCTAACTCTCATGTATTTATTCTGTTAGAACTCTGAAGATTTGGGAAGCCCCTTGTCACGGACAGTTCACTGACCGATGGAGAGGAGCACAGCACCTGCCATCTTTGTATCCCAGAAACTCCCAGGTCAACAACTAAACCATGGACAGAGATCCTTGGAGAGGCTCCCTGAAATCTACAGCTCTTCTGCAATGATTTATTAGTACAGAACATTCCTTTAATACTCATGATATTCACAATCTGAATCTATTTGGTAAATTTAAGGGGGGGACCATAAGTAATACAACCAGATAGTGATAGCACCATGCAGCAAGTATTTTGGGGGAAATTAACGCCCAGTGGCTGAGCCATTTCCAGCCAATTCTATGTTTTGATTTGGACAAGCAAAGGGCTTTTGAAGAGGTTTGCCCAAGGGTCTGCATGGTGGATGGGGGCACTGGTGGATGCTGTGAGCAATGACAGCCAGACCAGCCCTGGACGGAGCCACAGCACCAGTTGTGCTTTGAGAGTGAACAGAGGCACAGCCAGACCCAGACTGTGATGGCATCCTCAAAATCTACACAGAATCACTGCAAAAATAAATGCGGTCGAGACCATCCCTTACTGTAGGAATGTTACCCCCTTCATTTTTTTGCTTTCTTATTTTTAGTGGCCTTATCAAAAAAAAAATATGAACCTATAGTTTTGAATCCATTCAGTTCTGTAAGGTAATTTCCTCTTCAAAATGAAAAACGGAAAAGAAGTAGGTAATGCTTTAATTTGTTATTAGGAGTAATTACTGTCTGGCCTCGAGGGGTTACTCGTACATTGGTTTTAACAAGAAACCCATTTAACATATATTTATCTTTGTAAATTGTCCTGAATGATCAGCAAATACCTAATCATCTGCAAAAAGCTGTTTAAAACATCCTTAGCCTGATAACAGGAAATTATAACCTATGAGACCAAAGAAGCTGAAGTGGTGGTTTAAACCATGATAGACATTTGCAAGGAGGCAAGAAATGGCTGTTTTCACATGTTTGCTTTGACTCTTTTCCTTTGGTTATGAACACACCAGGAGAGACCCACTGTGTTCCTCCCATGGCTGGGAAAGGCAAGAACCTGCCTCTGATGAGTCCTGAAGTCCCTGAGGAGAGGAAAGGCAAGTTCTTATGCTAAACCACCCTGGCAAAGCACAAACTGCTGGTCTGAACATGGAGAGGAATTCAGGCCAGGATTTGACCTTATGTGAGGCTCAAGAACACTGAAGATGAACAAAACACCAAAAACACAGAGAAAATTCCGGCACCTGAAGAGCAAAGGGACCTACTCAGACATTTCTGTACTTCAAACAAGCGCAAGCTGTATTTCTTATTAATTAAAGGTGCTGTGACATGGTTAGAGATAAAAACAGACTAAAACTGGACCTCACAGCTCTGCTTTGATGCATGAAAACAGACGTGCGTGTCACATCATTCCTCTGCCCTGCTTTGTCTGCTCATGTGAGCAGACAGGGGATGGAAAAACACAATAATTTTCCTCTCTAGGGACTGCATAGCTCAAGGGATTCGTAATAGGACACAAGCCTTTCAGCCCTAAATCAATTACTCAGAATTGACTCAGGTTGTTAGTGACTGAGTTTGTTTGTTTGGCTGCATAAAATACATAAAATATATTCACTCTCCCAGTGCATGTCAGGTTTGGCTCAGTGCAGAGCAGAGAGGTGGAGAGACACCTTCCCATCTTTTCCTTCTTCCAGAGAAGCCAAGATCAAGAAATAAAAGGTGGAAACGATCCTTACAGTTTTCATACAGCTAAGAATTCTCACACTCTGGACAAAACACTCTCCAAAGTTTCTTTACAACATCTCTGAAGTTAAAACAAGCTCACCCGAGGTCTGTGACTACAAAACCCTCAGACAAGCAGATCTAGGGGGCTGTGTCAAGAAAATTTCAGCAAATCTGCTTCCAGGGCTTTTTGCTATAATGAAAGTAAATATAATTTTACACAAGCACGACTTTCCCTTTCAAGAGGCTTAAGAGATTCCATAACTCCATAGTAACTCATGTAAGCTTTATAATGAGCCAATAAATATCCAAGTGCAGGTAGTATTCAAGCTTCACCTAACAATAATCACCAGCTCCACGATGCTGAGCTGACCATGGATACAGAATGGGAGGATAAAAGGGCTGAATACTTGAAGGGAAAAATTCCCATGGGAGTTACCAACAAATACCAGGCATTTCTTTATACCCGATTTTTTTTTCTCCTTCCAGACCCAGAGAATGATCAGGAAGCACAAAGGCATGTGAAAATGTGTAAAACAAACATAGAAAGCTTTCAAAACTTTCATAAACCTCAGAAAAGTTTATGTTTGGTTTGAGGAATGCAGAAAAAAGGAAATAAAGAAAAAAAGAAAAAAAACAGCCAGTTCTGGTTCTTGTTTTATCTAAAGTGGTTCAACTGTCCCTGATTAATCCACAGGAGTTTGCTCTGTGTGGACACTTGGTAGCCAGGGTTTTTCATCCCAAGAGTAGATGCTCACAAAAGAAAAACAATGCAACAAAAAAAAAATAACAAAACATTAAAGAAAAAAAACCAAGCAAGACCCACCTAGTAACAAAGTAAACCTCCAAATGACAATTTTTTATGCACTTAAGTCACACAGAACTGAATACTGAGACCCCTGTGGATTTACTCCATGCTCAAGACCCCAAATTTTCCATAAGAATTAGATTATTTTGGAGTTTGGTCTGCAGTGGAGCAGTGTGAAGAGCAGCAGTGGTGTCTGGAGCAAGGCTCAGGGGGATGAAGGAGCAGTGCTGCCTTGGGATGGGAGAACAGGCACCTGAAACCCAGATCAGCCCCTGGGCCCAGAGCCTGCTTTATCACAGAATTATTAAATTCCACCAACCAGAATGCAGACAGGAACCTGTTAAATATCTGCATTGCTCACAAAACTGCATGAGGGACCATAAACAATATATATTTTTTAGTTGAACAGATAAAAAGATCCTTTTTGTAGAAAGTCCAGACACTGTTTCCAATTTTTTTGAATGGAGCCATAGATGCACAGGCACACACAGACAACTGCAGACGTTTTAGATAAAATATATTTAATACTTGTAAAATCTGTGTCTTGCTTCCCTGTTTTCCAGGGCAGGTCTGCACAAGCAGGGCAGTGCCAGGCCTAAATGAGCTCAGCAGCAAAGCAAAGAAAATTGGGGCTACAGGTTTTAGGGGAAAGTTGGTGTCTGGGACCCAAAATCAGGTGATGAAACCCAAGTACAGAGTGGCATCACAGGTAAATGGATCCAGGGGAGACCTCCAGGTAGGGCTGGAGGTGAAAGATTGGGTGAAAGATGTTGGGCAGCAGGGATAGTAAGGGAATTTATTAACAGGAATTACAAGGACTGGCCACAGTTTTAACAGCCTTTTCCACCCAACTCAAACTTTTCCAGAGCCTTTCAAAGTGCTGCTTTAAAGGCTCAGCAGTGGTGCAGGGGCCCACAAAAACCCTTTAGAGATTAACACAGCTGGTGAGTTTGCAGCACACCCAGGTTAACTCTTGTATACCTCGAGAAATCAAAGAGGAGCTTGCAGGAATATGGGGGGACTAGAAATAGCAAGAATATGAGTTTTGGAGAGCTGATAGATGGTCAGCATCTCCTAATTTCCGTAGTCACAGATTATCTCCAGCTCTGAGGCAGGGACAGAGCAGGTTCTGAGAAGTCCAGAGCTCCAGGTGTGTTTGGACAACGCTCTCAGGCACAGGGTGGGATTGTTGGGGTGTCTGTGCAGGGCCAGGAGCTGGAGTTGGATAATCCATGCGGGTCCTGTCCAGCTCAAGATATTCCCTGACTCTCTGATTCCCTGCTGAGGAACAGCCTCACTATCTGACACTCACATTTCGAGGCCCATTTCAGGGCTGTACCCTGTCCTGTGGCACCGTGGCTGAGCACGGCCAGTGCCACCCACCCCCTAAAGCAGCTCTTGCCCCACTGCATTCACGTGTGGCAATTATGTTAAAGGATTTCTGGTGAGGCTTGCTTTCACACCACGGGACTTGCTGAGCTGCAGGAATGACATTCCAAGCTTTTATTTATTTCTTTATTTGCCAGACCCTTAACATTCTCCCTCTGTAGCTTTTTGGCGCGCGGATTTATGGCACTGTCTAAAAGTCTAATGCTTTTCTTTGAATATACTTGTGGACGTTTCTGATCTCACTTTAATTGGGCATGCTTTAGGCTCACATAAAATATTAACATCTTAGCCAATGAAAGTCAGTGCCCAAAGCTCAGATGGTTCTAAAATTAATATAACCTTGTTTCTTGCTCACAGAAGCCACGAAAGATCAATTCCAGAATAATTTTTTTCCAGTATCTGATAGCTCATTTTATCTGGGCAAAACATGCCTGTTTCATGACCTTCTGGACATGCTGTGATGCACATCTATTGTTTGTGGAGTTGAAATAAGGACAGAGTGAAGCTTTTGATACAAAGATTATTTGGGGAGAGTTTGATTATTCCTTCAGCTGACTTATTCTTAGGTACACACACGTAATGATTTTTCCATCTCAGAAATCAACAAGTCTATTATTATTTTAAAAGTTAAGTACTGTTGATACAACTCTTGTTTATTAGTTTGGTTTCCCTCAGCAAGAGCATTAAACTCCAGCACTGTCTCTGAGTGCAGGAGAAAAGGCTGAGCAAGGTGGGGCTGTTCAGTCTGGAGAGGAGCCCCAGCTGAGAGGGGACCTCATCCCTGTCTGTCCCTGGCTGCAGGGAGGGCTCTGAGCAGAGCCCAGGAAGTTTCTGAACCAGAAACTGGTTCCAGAACTTCTTCCCTGTGCAGTGACCAAGCCCTGAGCAGAAGCCAGAGAGGGTGTGGAGTCTCCCTCACTGGAGATATCCCAGAACCATCTGGACACAATCCTGTGCCATTGCTCTGGGATGATTCTGCTGGAGGAGGGAGGTGGCACCAGATGAGCCCTCTGTGGTCCCTTCCAGACTGACCCATCCTGGGATTCCCACTGCCCCACAACAAACCCATACACAAGAGCAGGTCAAGGAACTCCCATTTAGAAACCTACAGCTTCCTGGCACTTTCAGATGAGTACAGGATTAAAATTCAGCAGGATGACCATGTGATGGCAGAGCTGCAGCAGGAGCTCAGCCAGATCCCTGGGCAATGAGGATTGGCTCCAACTGGGATGGCTTCAACACAAGAACCAGAATGCCTGGAGTAGCCCATTGCAGCAAGGGACACTGGGGATGTCAAGGCTGTACAGAGTTGTGCAATTCGTTTCTGCCTTAATTATACTTAATTCTGCCTTCACTGCTCTAACACTTCTGTAAAGACAAAAAAAATCAATGCATCATTTCTAAAGAGAAATCCCAAAATACAATAAACTAGGTTCAATATTGTGGCCACATTGGATGGGGCTTGGAGCAACCTGGTCTCACAGGAGGTGTTGGGATGAGTCTTGAAAGCTCCTCCCAACCCAAATGATTCTAAGACTCTGCGACTGGCTTCGACCAAAATCAGCCATTTTTGTTTAATTTCCAGCAGTAATGGGAGCAAACAGCCACTTGTAGATAATGGTGGTTTTCCCCATAATGCGCTCTGATTCAAGAAGAATCCAACCACTTCCAACACTCAAAGAGTCAGAGGTAGCTTTGCCACATGACAAACACCATCAATTCCTAGAGCAACCACCACTGAAGGCAGAGCTTGAAGAGGCTGGGAAATGTACTTCCCTGGATTTCAGGAGAGGTTGGGAATTGTGCTTCCCTGGATTTCAAAATCTTCCAAAGCAAGGATGCACAATATACTAAAAACTATCTCCATTCCTAACAGTACCACCATGTGGGTCCTCTTTGCCAACTAAATAACAGAAATAATTAACCTTTATATTTGCTACAAATGCATTTCCTTACTTCTCCTCTGCTTTGACAGCTCTATCTTTCAAAACAGAGAGAGCCAAGTCCAGAAAACAAAGTATTCTAAGTAAAATACCTTTCCTTTTTTGTTTTGGGTTTTGTTTGGGGTTTTTTGGGGCATGAGGTAGTTGTAATTTCTTTGTAGGAAACAGGACTTTTCCTAAAAAGAAAGAGAAAGCAGTGGCTGGGGAAAAAAAAAAAAAAAAAAGATAATTTTTATCTGTAATAGGAATGAGAACTCAGTAATATTTTTATTGTTATTTTTAATTTCCTCCATCTGAATCCACTCTGGGAATAACATTCAAAACACGAGAACATTAATCATGTAAACTTCTGTTAAACTCCTGACACCTCTCTTGTCCTCCCATACCACAAAAACCCCTCAAAATAAACAAGAAATTAAGTTCTGACCTCTCCAGAGACCTCACAAACCCCTCTGGAGGTTTTGCCATTGCTATTCATTTTACACAGAAAGTTCTGGGATGCCTTTCTGATGGTTCCAGCGTGTAACCCTGAGACAGATAAGCTCAGAGCCGGGAAACCGAGTCCAAGTCAGGAATTTATGGGAAAGCATGTGGAGCAGATGGTGGAGGAATGAGAGAGGAAAGGAGACACAGCTGAGAGAGAGTGAGTGTTGAGACTGTGTCAGATGGGAGAAGGAGGAAAATTATGCTGATCTAGAAATGCGCAGTGGAACTCTTCACTACTGAATTAGTAAATAACCAGGAAAAGGCATCCTTTTTCCTTCAGGTATTCCAGGGCTTCCATCTCCACCAGCTACGCGCAGGTATCACTAAAACTCTCACTGCACCCTGGACAGGAGAAAAGCACCATTGTTGGCTTTTTAGTGATCCCGGAACCTTCCCACCCAGTGCCGCCAACAGTCACATTTCAGTCATCTGAATTTCAGATTCAATCCAGTTCTCCCTGACTGGGACCTTTGACTCAGTTCTCCACCCACTGCTTACCATGGATAGTGAACTCCCACCAGGATGGTTTGAAAGTCAGTTTTCAAAGAAATTTTCATTCCTTGTTTTTATGGGAGAAAAAAAAGTAGCATATCCTATAAAACAGCTCCAAAATGCATTTGTAATTACAGTAATTTTTAATGATGGTTAGCAAAACACTAGTTTCCCTCACTTCTCAGTATAACTGTTGTATTAAAAAAGTTATTCTCTTTTGAATAAGTCTGAAATTATTACCTTTGGTTTGCAAGTTTGGGTATTAGGCATAGATTTTATTTTCAGCACATGCAGCACAACCTGAACTGAGAATGAAAATACATAATCTTTGAAAAGAGAAGAAATAAAAACAAATGAAATATTCTTATTACATGGCTTTTAGAAATCATGTCTGCTTGTCCATATTTTGTATTCTGAGCTAATCTAGAAGCCTGATTTCACTGAAAGAAATTCCCTTTTTAAATTGGAGGCTGCATAGGAGGCCACACTGTGCAGCTGAAGAGAAGAGAAGCCTTTACACTTTACCCCCAAACACACAACCCCCCGCCAAGCCGGTTTTCCCCATGGGCAGAAATCCTTGTGTTCCCCACCGACAGGGACACCCCAAAAGCACAGCCAGGCAGCTCCAACGCCAAGTTCCATTCCCACACTTCCCACCCCCAGCCTGGTGCCAAGCGATGGGCAAGGGAGAGCCAAAGTCTTGCTGCCAGCAGCAAAACATTCCCGAGGGCCAGGGCCAGATTTCCACGCGCTATTCCTGGCTGTGCCATTGGCCCCAGCACATCCTGGCAGAATCCAAAGGTGTCCCAGCGGTTGGTGACGCCTCAGTCTCCGCTATTAAGCCCAAGATCCAAGTGGCCGACGCCGTCCCCGTTCCCACCCACCGGGGCCAGGTGCTGAGAGCCGGCCGGGCACTGTCAGGGACAGGCTGTCCCAGCACCGGGGCGCAGGAGAAAACAAACACCACCAGCCTACAGGCTGAGATCTCGGGGAAAAAGCGAGGCTGGAGAGCTCATCTGGGAAACTCAGGGAGCTTGAGAGCACCAGAACCAACCACGCTGCTCTGAGAAATGTTCACAACCTGGAAAGATGTTTTCTCTCTGACACCACCCGTGAATTTGTGTCACCACTGGGCTGCTCTGGGCTTTATAACCAGGTTTTTGATGGTAAGCAAGAGGGGCTTGAGGACACAGAGCAGCTTTACCTTTACAAGAGTGATTTTAGACACTGAAATATTTGCTTGGAATCTGGTGCTGATTACCATGAGTAACCTGGGCTTTCCTTAGAACTCCTTCCAGCCAGGTGGAAACAAGCAGGCTTCCTGCTATCGCTTCCCTACACCTCTGGCTAGAACAACAACATAAAAAAAAATAAAGCTAAAATCAAAAATAAGCCCTTTACACCTGTGACACCATAGCTGCTAAACCCCTTCAGTTTCCAGGACTGTCTAAATCAGAGGAATTCCAACCAAAAAGAAGTGATGAGTTCAAGTAGCACAGCTTGATCCCAGTCTGAGGGTTAGGGCTGACCACATATTTATACCCCATGCAGGCAGAAATTCCGGGATGGAAGTTGTCATACACAAAGGGCAGACACCACGTCATCCAGGACACCTGCCAGTTATTCCTCATGATACAACATCATTTTCTGGGAATATCAGGGAGTACACCAGTGACTACCAAAACTGCAATTGCCATTTACCCTCCAGTCCCAATAAAATAAAATAGAGTGTTTAAAAGGGGCAAATCAGTGACAAATCAAAAAAGCTGATACAAACAGCAGTCTATTTTTAAATGATATTTTTAAACTTCTGAGGTCTGAGCTCAACAACATCGAGCAGAAATTTCTATTTTCTGAAAGCAACATTCCTCTTGCTTTCTGCCCTGCCATTGAAACACTTCAATTTCAGAGCCCAGACAAGAAGCAGAAGATTAATTTTTTTTAAAAAAATAGCAGGATCAGTATGGAATAAGCAACCAAACACACACCTCCCCTTCAAAATCCTTTATAAATGGGAAAGAAAATTTCCTCATGAATAAAAAAGTCATTTGCATTTTGGACATGGTTTTCTCATACCTTTTTTTTGGGGCAATCCAGTTTGCCCATTCCTTATACAATTTTGGTTTTAGCCTAAGCAAAACTGTTTCTGTGCCCAGATGTGGCCACATCTGGAGCTGTGCCAGCCCACTCATGTGCGTGGTCTGACCATTAAAAAATGCCCTAGGGTATATCCCTGTGTCCTGCAGCCGTAGGGAGGAGGAGAGAAGATCCAGCAGGCAGGAATTGTGCAGCAAGATTGATTTATTTAATTATTTTACAAACTCTTTTATAGACTTTTTTCTTCATAGTCTAACTGGACAAAGGATCAGCCACTCCTTGGGGGTGATCGGCTAAAAAACCCTAAAACATCCCTTGTCAAAATATTTTTCTACTGTACTATAAACAAGACTTCTCAAGGCTGCAGGTGTTTCATTCTGTACATAACTCTGCTACCTCTTCTGTGAGAGAGAGAAGTCTCTCACTGACTTAGAAAATAGCAAGAAAATCCTTGCTGGCAGCATTTTTGTATCCACATCTGACAGGGGGATGAGAAATGGTGGAGGGGTGGTGAGGGATAAAGGGAGTGTTTCTTTTGACTATGAGATAAAGTCAAGATTTGAAGTGTTTTCCTTCAGGAAAAGCGACTCTGCCACCTGTAGAAGTATCAATTCACTTTGAAGAGTAAGTGCTACTCTTCAGACATGGACTAGAAGACAAAGATCTTTACCTTTTTCCTTCAAAAGAAGGATGCTGGAATCTAGGTTGCAGCCAGGCTGACGACGCAGCACCGAAGATAGGGATCATCCCCCTAAAGGATGATGTCAACACAAAAACAAATGGAATAACAAGAGTTTGCCATGGAGAAATTAAATTTAAAATAAACACAAGGCTATGTACTAGAGAGTAAAAGGCTGGAACAACAGAGAGTAAGTTTAGCTCTCTTAGTGTTAAGATGGATTTTTAGAAACCAAGAAAATGGGTAAGAACAGGTGGTTGAAGTGATAAGAAGTTTTTTCATACATATTTACAAACTCATGACACATTCCAAGTATTTTCATGCAGTGAAAGGACAAAAGGCAATGGCTTTAAACTGACAGAGGGCAGGGTGAGATTAGGGATAAGGAAAACGTCTTCCTTCTGAGGATACTGAGGTCCTGGCACAGGTTTCCAGAGAAGCTGTGGCTGCCCCTGGATCCCTGAAAGTGTCCAAGGCCAGGCTGGACATTGGGGCTTGGAGCAACCTGGGACAGTGGAAGGTGTCCCTGCCCAGGGCAGGGGGTGGAATAAGATGGATTTTAAGGTTCCTTCCCACCCTGACCATTCTGTGGTTTAATATTTCCACATGTTCAATATTAACCCAAAGATAATTACTGGTTGTGTTGCTCCCTCCTTCTGTTCCTTTCTGCTTCCATGAGCTGCTGTTTTCTCATTATCTCATATTTTAGTTGAAAACCATTGTTGCTGGGGAAGGGTCATCAACTTATCTATTTACATGTTACAGAATCCATCTATAAGGATACCTATAAATAATTAAAAATAGCAATAGCCATAATGGCTTTCTAAGAGCACAAATGAAGACACACTCAGAGTCTTAAAGACCGTGCACTCTGTATATGAACAGAGCACCCAGGTATATGGATTGGACTCCTTCAGGTCTGCAGGAATGCTCTTAAAGGAAAATGAGAAAAAGAGCGTAAGGGATTTCAAGGAGAACAGTGAGGTTGAGAGGCAAACCATTTCAAACTCTACAGATAGACAGCTGGAAGATAAAAAGGGACAGAAACCAGAAAATGAAAGAAAAATCACTCTCCCATTTGTCCCTACTATTCACACAAACAAAGAGTAACACTATCCGAAATTATTTGTATGTCAGATCATATGATCTCCTTCTCAAAAGATAAAGAGGGAAAATATTTCTATTTACATGGTGGACTTAAGAGTGTGCTGCTAAACTACCTCACTCTTTTTGTTGTTATTTTAATCAGTTTACAACACAGCTACTTCTGTAGTTATATATTTGTTCATCCAGTCTGTCAGTTTTTTACAGGCCAATTCCTTCAACTGGAAGTGAAATCAGTGGTGTGAGTGGTGCATTTTCTAATGACATCACTGGCTGTAAAGGATGAACAGGCCAAGTGAGCCAAAAGTCAGACAGACATTTTTGAAGCCATTTCCTTCAAAAGCAGCATGGATCACATACCTTTCCCTTTACAAACCGAGAGATTTTAATAATTTATTTCCCAGAGGAGTTTTATGACCCCGGGGATAACAAATTTAGCTGTCTAATTATTAACGTGCTTAAGTCTAGGAATAGATGATTTTTCTAATATCCCAATCGTTATCCTCATCAACACATCAGGGCTAAGATTTAACACACTTGGTGTGGCAAAGCTCTGCTTAAAAGCACTGACTGAGGTTGCTGAAGCACTTCAGAGCAGTCATAACACAGTACAGTAACAGCAATAATCATACTCTTATTTTAATTGTATCCATCTGAGTTATAGCCCAACACAGAACAGTCCACATTAGCAGTGCTGAGCTGCTTTGAGCTATTAATGTCATATTCCACCGTAGGGTATTTCAGGAGCTTGTAACTTTCTTCTAAATGTACCAGATTGTTAAAATTCATCGTTACATGTTTATCTGCAAGTAAATAATAAAGGGACTGAGAGTTTTTAAAAAACAATTTTAGCCATTACCGAGATAGTCTGGTTGATGTTTAACAGATCCTGCTATAATCCTTCCTGTGTCAGAAATTACAGCTAATGTTAAATAAGAAAGCACAGAGTTTCACAGGCTCCCGAGTACGCTGCCTTTAACAGTCCCCACATGTCTCAGCAAGATGAGTAATTGTCCATCAGCCTATGGTTCATTAGGGATCAGAAATCAATTGAGTGGGAGGGTTCAGCATAGCAGGTTACACAAACCTTGTCTGTGCTGGATTCCTGATGAATAGAGTAGTTGGGAAAGGGAAACTTTAATCTGATGGCTCCAAGGTAGTTAGGCTACTGACAGCCATGCAGTGCAAGGCTAATTGGGCTGGCAAGGAACAGAGGTAGAGGACAGGGTCCAAGCAGAGAATCAAATGCTCCTTTGGAGCTCCAAGGCCAGCAGAAAGCTTGTCTGGGAGGATGACCTACTGTATAAATGAAAGGCTCACAAAAATTAACCAAGTAGAGAAATGCTCCTTAGACGAAAAACATGTTTTATAGCTGTGGTTAAAAGTGTGCTGCTGCAAATAGCGGCTCTGTGTGTCACAGGCCAGTTTCAGCCTGGATTTTATCACCTATTAAAATTAAAATTATTCTGGCTGAATCCTCTCTCTCCATGGATGCTGCTTCCTCTCCCACTCTCTCTCCACAGCTCTGCTGTTTCAGGAAGGTAACAAATTATCAAACCAATACGATTTCTCCCCTTTTCCAGGATTCACAGCTCCTTCCCATTACCTCCTTAAAAGCAGGATTTTGCTGTAGTCACCCAAACACAGGGAATGTGAGAAGAGTTCAGCATCCATTTCACTGCTCTGTTCTGTACAAAAGGAATCATGAAACAGGCAAGTATTATAAAAAGACAACGATTAAGAAAGATATTTGGGGAGCGCAGTGATCTTCAGCAACAGATGAGCTCTCTTGCTGGTGCCGAAAATATTTTGATTTATACTCTTTCAGCAGAATGAATAGGGTGAACTAAAGTGTCTACATCTGCTCAAGACTGCATGGCTTTAATCACTGCTGGCCTTAGTGGTCTGCATATGCTTGCCGAAATTCTTACAATGAGATGAATAAATACATGAAAGCATTTGCCCGCATGACGGCACAAAGCAGAGGTTCTGAATAATGATGGATGAACCTCAAAGGAGATCATAGGTTCCATTTAGCTGAGTGCTGGCGCATTAGGGTAAGAGCCCTAACTACATCAGCCACTTAAGCCTGCAGAAGTGGGCTGCAAACTGATGCAGAACTACAGCGCTGCTGCTCCTGCCTGAGTCTGGGTGAGAAAAACGGAGCAGCAACTTTTCTCTTGCTATCACAAGGCCAGCAACATCAGGAATGTAAGAACTACCTCCAAGCAAAAAACCAGAAAGTCCTTAGGGAGAGTGGAAGAAACTCAGGTCAGTTGTTGCTGCTGTACAGAGCTACATGGCATTTACAAGTTCAGGTATTTCCAGTGCATCTCCTACTGTGGGCTTCAGGAGAGCTTTGGGGAATGTGGTTTCCATCACTGTGGAGCAAGGAGCCTGTTTTCTTCATGCTATCACCATAAAATACTGATTTCCTGCCATGGAATAAGGGGAGGGGGCAAGTACAGCCATATGAGAATACTGAGGCCCTGGCACAGGGTGCCCAGAGAAGCTGTGGCTGCCCCTGAATCCCTGGAAGAGTCCAAGGCCGGGTCGGATGGGGCTTGAAGGAACCTGGGATAGTGGAAGGTGTCCCTGCCCATGGCAGGGGGTGGAATGAGATGAGCTTCAAGGTCTCTTTCAACCCAAACCATTCTGGGATTCCGTGATAAAACTCATGGAAGTCTACCAGAACTTTTTCCAGTGAAGATAAAGATCTTCCAAAGCTGCTTCTGCAGAGCTCCCAGATGAGTGCAAAAGCAGCGATTTGTAACTCTTTCTAAAGGAAATTTAATGAGTGGAATTTACCATTTTGAGGTCGCAAGTATCCCGCTTCCATATGGGACACAGCCAGGAACTTGTTGATGATTGCTCCATTTCTTTGAACTAATACTCCAAGCATGCAGCATCTTCCCTTTGCACATACTTCACTTTCTATGAAAAATATGATGTGATTTACTCATATGAAAGGTCCTACTACATCCTGATTTGCAGGACGAAGTGCAGAGCCTGCATCCAAGAGTACTGGAATATTTACAAAGCCTCCCTATGATTTCAGCAAGCTCTGGATCTGGCTGTGTATGGGCTGTATCTTTATTACCCAAGCACATACAAGAGTAGGTAGACTTTTAAGACCTTGTGTAGACAGCTGTGATGACAAAAAATGAGTCACATACAGTGTCCTTTAAGTAATTACTCAGATTTTCCTTTTCTCATTCTTAAGAAAAAAAATATACATTTTAAAGCACTAGAAGTAGTACCATTAATTTAGTTTTTGTCATCTAAAAAGAAGAATTTTCTGGTTTCTGTAAGTTTTCTTTGAAGTGACTCTTGGTAAAGAAATGAATACAAGAGACTGGAATGCTCACTTCAGCATAGCCCAAATCTAGAGCTAGACAAAGACATTCCTGGTATTTAACTTTCTTTTTTTTTTTTTTCCCTAAAGTTGTTGTTTTGAAACTTCCATTTTTATGTGAAGCTTCATGACATCCTGAGTCAAAGCAATAAATGCAGCACATTTTCTGGGTCACAACACTCCCATCCCCTTCAAGAAATCATGCCAAATAGCTGTGTCTGTATTCACTCAAAATAATACTTCCTCTAAAAATGCATGACATCTTATATGATTTACATCATGTTATGTTGCGGATTAGGTTAATGACTTCTTGTGCTTCTGTGAACCATTCAAAGTACCACAGCCCAGATTATTATTTTATATAAAATATAAATAGAGTATATTGCTGAAGAGGTGGGTTATTTAACACATGTATTTCCACACGGGTCTAGAAAGAGGGGTGGGGACCAACCGTGTAACGAGCTCCTTCTTCCTGTGTAAAAACAAATGTATTCTACTGCTTTTCAGAGCTAACTGGGCTATTTATAGATGAGAATTAAATGCTTTTCTAGCTTTGTTCTGGGGGTTTTATTTGGAATGTGTGTGTGTGTGTGTGTCTTGAGTACTGAAGTGCTTCATTTCAAGCACAATGGCAATTGTAAGAGTAACAGTAAAGAGAATTTTTTGGTCATCTATTGCAGCCCTCTTTGGATGAAATCCAGGGTAGGGAAAACATTTGCTTAACTAAAACACTAGTGAGCAACCAGATCACAGCAATGCCAAAGGCATCCTCATGATAACTTAATTTGAACAAATTGCTATTATTTTATTTCGTTCATGAAACAATTTAAAACATACAAATATTTCTTCTACAGAAGATACATTTAGTTAATATCAGACTTAAAACTAGGAAAAAGTTTTGGAGTCACTAAACCACTCATGGGTGGCAGGTAGGTGGCATCACAATGATCAGGTGCATTCTGAAGGTAAAATGGGGATAGGAATTAATAGAAAAGAAATATAAAAGAGGCACAGACATTGTAGACAGCAGGTTTAGATGAGATCTTAGGAAGAAATCCTTCTCTGTGAGGATGGGAAGGCCCTGGCACAGGGTACCCAGAGAAGCTGGGGCTGCCCCTGAATCCCTGGAAGTGTCCACGGCCAGGTTGGACATTGGGGCTTGGAGCAGCCTGGGATAGTGGAAGGTGTCCCTGCCCACGGCAGGGAGTAGAATGGGATGAGCTTTAGATCCCTTCCAATGCAAGTCATTATGGAATTCTGTGATAATTCACAATTTTCTTAAAGAAATCTGCTGTGCTCCTACACCTTGAAATCTGAGCTCTTAGCTTTTCTCAACACTCTCACCTTGAAAAATGCGTAACAGGCACCAACGTGGAATAAAGAAGGGAAATCAGGATACTCAGAGCTTATCACTTCCCAAAAGAAAGGATGCAAATAGATCAGCACTGGAAACACTTGAGAAAAGTTGGACGAAGTTGTGCCAAAGTGTGGACGAGGCAACGAGACACCAAAAACCCAACCCAGCAGCATCTAATAAAACAAGAAGTCAGCAACACCAAGACAAGAGGTACTGAGCTGCAACCTAACAAAATCAAGTGCTTTAGACACACAGTGCACAGCAGAGCTGTGGAGCTCACCAGGAAGATGAGAGTTTTAAATGGGGTTAATTACCAGAGTATCTGTCCAATGACCAGAAAGAGTGGAGTAAACAGAACACAATGGTATGGCCACAGCTGTGTCACCTCTGATTCACTGCCAGGGTCACTGAGCGTGTGCCAAGGGGAGTTTCTCTCTTCCTGGCCTGTTCTTATACTTTTCCATAACAAGCTACATTTGTCCACTGTTGGAGACAAGCTATTGATCAGCTTTGGGCTGATCTTGGCAGAGTCACACCTTACACAGAAGTGAAACAATACACTCACTCATGCATGTAAAATAATAATAAAACTGACATTTTTCCTGGATTTCTTGAGAAAAATAGAAATACTGGGGGGAAAAGAGCTGTTTCTGACCAAAAAAACCCGTTCTTTTATGTACAATGTATCCTGCTTCCATGGAGCTTCTGTGAAACACAACATGAACTATAACAGATTATCATCCACAGATTAGGTAGAGAATGCTAATTAATCTTTGGAAGTTAAGAAAGACTGTTTCAATGCTTTTCTGGGCCCTTTTGTTACAATCAACTGTAATTCACCACAGGAATAATCCACTGAGAGGAAACAGGGACAATCCAGCCCCTGATCACTCAAAACAACAATTGGATGATAGCTCCAAGATATTCTTCAGAAAAACAAAACTTACTGGGATCAATCCAGAGGTAATTCGGTGAAATTTAATGGCCTGTGGTATACAGGAGGTCAGACTGGATGATCTAATCACTCCCTTTGGCTTTAAACTTTATGAATCATGCTTGAGGTGGAACTGGTAATGGGAGTCATCTAATGGGAGTGGACATTGAAGCAACAGCCCTGGTGCTTAGGGGAGCACAGAAAGCTCACAACATTTGGCCCGAGGAAGAAGAAACCAATTAAAAAAGCCTCCCATAAGAGGAAAAAACTGCCAAAAAGGATTAAAGGGAGAGGTGTAGGCCTTGGTTTTTGGCATGAGAAAGCTGAGGTTTGAGTTAGCCTAAGCGAGGAGAGAAAAGAACATGGCCAAAGTCATGCCTGACCTCAAGTCTTATGGGCAAGAGCAATTTTTCCTGCTCTGAGCATCCCTTTACCCCCTTCACCCCTGAATGAACCCACTGGCTCCAGCAACCACAGTCCCCTTGCTGAGGGATTTGCCACGTGGAAGTTGGAGCTCCTGGTTCTCCCTTGTCACTGTGCTTCCTGCCCCCACCACTTCTGCCTTTGGAAAGCACTATGGCACATAGGGCTTTTGGTTTTCAGTCCTCTGGTCCCCTGCATGCCACTCACACAGAGCCCATCTTTTTTTCTCCTCATACAAGGGGTTCAAAGCACCATTTGGGTTCGTTATTTTCCGAGCCCAAGAGTTGCAGACTCTCAATCGATCTGGAGGTCTTCCAATCACACGATGAAAAAGAACATTCATATTAAACCAAACGAAAATATGAATTACAGCATTGGCTTCCTAACACAACCACCCATGACACAGCGAAAACTGCAGTTTGGGCTTGAAAGGCGAAGAAAACGTGCAGCTATTTAATACAAAAACTTGTAGCTCGTGGGGAGCTTAGTGTTTGCCGAGAGTTAACATGAGAACAACAACGGCACAATTTGCTGCTCTACATTTTTTAAGTTTTTCCCTCTAAGAACTGTACATTATTTATAGAAATAGCCTGATTTACATGCAGCTCCTTCAGAGCTGCCGGACGGCACATCCAGCACTGCTACATGGCAACTTATCTCCTGGAACTATCTGTTTGAATAGCAAAATGAGTATCACTCTGATCAAATATACAAGTCCCTCTGCATGAAAATCAATCCTCTGCACAAGACATATTTTGAAGATTTAAGTGGGGTCCAAGTACTGCTTAGTCCTTGTGCATGCACAAGAGTGAATACCACCCACAGGGAAAAATATGCCATGGAAAAATTCATAACTAACTTCCAATAACAAAGACATTTGAAAATGTCATGATCTTCTTCACATATTTCATACGCAGAAAATGTAGTATAAATTCAAGGAAAACATTAATAATTACAAGTTATTTGCTCAGGCCTAACAAGCAGCAGCAGCCTAAAAAGTACTGGCAGATGTCTAAGCAAAATAAAGATAAACACAGTAGGGTTCAAACCACTTTTTAAAATTCTAGACTGAGATTTACAGGCTTTTTAGATCCTGTGACTTTATGCTGTTTGTTTACAAGTTTAAAAATTTTAAAAGAGAAAAAAAAGAATTGTTTGCTCTGCAAACATGAGCCTTACATCTTTCTTTGCAGTTTGCCTGTTTATCCAGATCAAAATATAATGTTCGAGACGTTTTCCTTCTGTTGAACATACCACTGTCAGAAGAATTTTGCCCACAGTTTATAGTTATGGTACGGAAAGTGTGCTTTGTACCAGAGATAAAAAGTTAGACTGCTCTTATTGATAGAGTGGCTGTGAAAGTGTTTTTTTTATTAAAAAAAAAAAAAATATATATATATATATATATAAAATATCTGCAAGGCTCTGACCTCCAGAACCAATTGTTGATTGCTTATAGTGTAGGAGATTGTTCAGCTATGAAGATACGGTTCATGAATTAGGAGGATGTGACTAAATATAAGTGGTTTTATTTAACAGATCATTATGCTGTGCCTTTTTTTTTTTTAATGTACTAACCCAAGAAGTCCATAACCAGCTCAGCTTCTGATATTCAGACATTTATATCATCACAGAAGGAAAATATCATATATCAAAACAACAAAACACTGCTATCATCAGAACCACCACATTTACTAAACCCACATTGTTATCTAAAGAATACTACAAAGAAATGCTTTTCCATCTCTCCATTTTAACAGAAGCCTTACAAAGCTGGGGTTTTTGGATTTTGCATTTTCTGATTTCACACCTTTTTTTTTTTTCTTTGAACTTGGACTATTTTCCAGCTAATTCTTGGAAAGTCAGCATGCTGAATGCACTTCGCATCCCATCTTTTATTTGCAAAGCAACCCTCTGAAGGGAAATACAAATTTTTCTTTATTTTAGATTAGTGGAATCTCTTATAATTTTTTTTCTTAAAAGTGCAGTTTTTAAGGAAAAGTTCGTCATAATCAAATCGGAAACACTGTCCAGAAAGTAGCAGGGCGTGACACCACATACCAATGACACATCAGGGTAATGATGAATATTATAACCTATAAAGTATCATATTTTGTTTGTTGCAAACAGAAACTTGCCAAAGACAGCATGTTCTAGCTAGAGCTGTGAAAAAAAATCACTAATCTTTGTTTCCAAAGATCTGCATGAAGCCATGGCAATTTTTATGAATATTTGCAAATCAAAACCAGATTAAAGTTTCAAAAATCTGATTTTTTTTTTTTTTTTTTTTGGTACAAGATAGGTTAAATGTTCTCCAAACAGATCAGAAATTCAATGAGGTTTGAGAAATACTTCCCCCCTCCCCAGCAAGTCATCTTTAGATTGAAATTGAAAATAATTTTCTTAGATGATCTGCCTTTCTTTTCTTTTCATCCCTTCTGAAGAAGGAAATACTTCCTGTTTTCATTCCGAATAAAAATAACAGTGAGGTAAATTGTATTCCAAATGTTTAACTTTTCATGAAACAGGTGAAAAGTTATTACATGCTGGTGAGATTTTTTAAATAGGATCTTTATTCCTTGCTTAAGGGGGGCAGAGAGAGAGAAAGAGAGAAGAGATGAATGGCAGTGACATCTGAAAATATACAACTCCTTTATATTAAGAGAGTTTGGTCATATAAACCTTCTGTCTTGTTGCTCTGAGACCCTTTAATAATGTTTGATACCACTAAAGTTTATTGTTTTTATTCATGAAAGAAAAGAAAAATAAGGATTTTAAATAATAGGCTGATCATAAACCTGAGCTCAATGAGTGATGAAGGAGTATTTTCCTCTGGGGAATTACAGTAGTTGGAAGGGTTTGCTTGAATGTAACCCCGAGTTAAAAAAAAAAAATAGAAAAAAAAAAGGATTAATGCTTCAGCAGGTTGAAGGGGAAAATTATTTTCTACATTAGTCTTGCTATGAGCTATCCTGAGCATTAGGTGCTACTGTAATAAGTCAAACTACTACAAGTGAAATAATGTTCTTACACGTAGTTTCAGGCTATTTTATAGCAAAATATAGTGGTCTTTTTAATTAGAAGATGTATAAGAAGAAACAAAGTTCATGATTCTGGAGTCAAGACCTGATTTACACTTTGCTTCCACGGAAGAGATTTCTTTTTTTTTTTTTTTCTTTTAAACTTCAGTCGGAGAAATTATTCTCCATTATTTTTATTAAACAGGTTATAAATGTTTGAAAGGCAAACAAATCATATGTGCAATAGGAGAACAAACTATTTTGTCTCATTTTTTCGCGTGTAACTTTTAAAAGACCTCCAAATTAGGATACTGCTTCATTAAGCTTTTGACATTTGTCCAGTTAAAACTATTGACTCATACTTTCATTTCTTCCCCCTCAAATTACTACAGTGCCACAGCTGATCTAACTATATTTTCCATTTCTTATAAATAGCCACAAGAAAAGTATTAATTATCCTTGTACGATTTAATGCACCAACTGCCTTAACCTTTCAGGTTTCCTTAAACGCCAGCATAACAAGGCATATCCATGGCAGCAAATGTGATTTATGACAGGAATCTTTAATTTCTGTTTTTAAATATGTTACCCACCGATCTGCATACATTTAAATTCGCCTGCAACACTTTTCTCTGTCTTGAGGCTGTTGTTTAATATTCAAGGATGATTTTTGTCCACATACATTTTGGTCTATGTCACCTCAGATTAAATTATTACTGTTTGCAGCCTTTTTGGAGCAGGCCTCAGGCCCTTATTTACAAGAATCAATGAAACAGTAATGAAAATCCATTTTTCATACTATCAGCTCTGGCCTGCTTTTATTTAGTTAGCTGTGTCTAAGCAAGCAATTCATTTTGTGCAAATGTCACGTTGATAAAACAGGACGAGCCAGCAAAGGGTTAATCATGAAATAAAGCCTCTGCTTTTGCCAGCCCCCCCCCCAGCAAAGCACATCTGTAATGGCAAAATTAAAAAAATATTTTCTTAATGTATGCAAAGTAATGTATATTGACACATAAGCAAGCCTTTTCATGATGAATATTGAAATATATATGCAAAGCACAGGAAATGTGTAACATGTTATAGATCTTTCAGTGTACATTTAGAGGAAATGAGCCATTTATATTCCACAATTTAGTGAATACCTACTGTTTATTGGTACAGAGCACATAGGAGTATATTTGTCTTAGTAATTTATTTAGGTAAATATATTTATTCTTCTAGGGGTTCTTGTGCTTTTTCTGGTTCTATAGTACTAGACATAAATATTTAACAATGCATTGTCTCAAATGTTATTCACGTAATTTATCAGGGGAAACAGTGGAGCTGTAATAACTTTTAAGGCTGCACCTTCACTTAAACCTGAGATTGATTTAAAATGTGGGAAACTGGGATGTTTCTCCATATGCAGGAAGGACAGGGATGCTTTCCCTGAAGAAGCAGGGAGTGAGTCACGGAGCTTGGACGCCAGCTCGGAGAGAGGGCAGCAGCAGACGGGTCACTCCTCTCTCCTGGGCTGCCTTCTCTCATCTCCCCACAGGAAAACCAGGAGTGAAGGAGGGATTTTTTTTCGAAACTATTACTCTTGTTCCATATCACCTCATTTCCCTCTGCAGCCTCTCTTGTCTCCAAGCCTCTGAGGTCCCTCTCACGCTCCCTCAGCTGGGGGGAAGTCACCTTCTGACTCCATCAGCAGCCATTCCAAGGTCTCCTCAAGCCCTGCCTGTGTCCGTGAGACACTCCAGACACCTCAGGTGGGAGGGCTGCTTACAGCAAAGGGTATTTTTCCCTCTGTCAACTCCTTCCTGAAGGCTCAGCCAGCCAGCTTCTGGGCATTTCAGGACAAATTTTCCCTCACTTATTCAGTGATGCCTGAACACAGAGTTTATGAGTGGGCCTGTTAGTGCCTATTAACATCCTCTGCCTCAGCGTGGGATCTTGAACTCCTCGTGAGCACATTCACACCACTGAGAGCATTTTGGTACTGACGTGAAGGCGATGAGGACATTAACTGATTATCTCCTCTCCTGGCTCTGCTTTCTCCATGTCTACAGCTCCCACCCTGGCAACCTGAGGGGGGTTTGGAGACATTTCTTCCTCACCTCCTCTCCAGGCTGGCACTGCTACAGACTCTTTAGCCTGTAAATTCAGGAATATTTCCTTTCCAGCTACATGCCAAGTACTGAAGCACTTGTCAATACCTCTTCGTTATCACTGCTGATGCAATGCACGCAGAGTTTGGTTTGAATTTATTTATTCACAGCATTACAGAATGATTTGGGTTGAAAGAGACCTTAAACTCATCTCATTCCAGTTCCTGCCATGGACATTGTCCACTAGACCAGGTTGCTTCCAACCTGGGCTTCTTCCTTCCTCTGCCTCTCTTTGTCCCAGCCCACTCATATGACTCCACAACCCCACCAAGGAAATGATTTCCAGCTGAAGGATGGGAGAAGGTCCACACCGTCCTGCTGGCAGTGTGGCACTGAACAAATGTTAAGCACACAGTGCTAGGAGGAGCAAGTGGGAAAGGAAATAACGCTGAGAGATTTGCGAGGCGAAAAATAAAGGCTCTTAAGAAAAAATTATTCATGGCATAATCTTGAAAATGCAATACTTATCACTAGACAGGCAACTGGCCTATCATTCTCAAACTAGAGATTAAAATAAAAAACACCCAGCAACTCAAGATTCATGGCGGGGGGGGGGGAAGAAAAAACCAAGCCTCAGCTTTCTAAAAAAAAAAATACTTCAGAAACCGAGGAATTTAAATTTGGGGCACTTTTAAATTTTGACACTTAATTTCCCCAGAGATTTATAATGGTAAGGAAGCATAGGACACCTCTATATGGAAAAACTCAAGGAAAAGAGAACTTTTTCCCCAAATCACAGTGCAACTATATAGAGAGAAACTGAGTACAATTTGGGTTAAGTGTGGAAGCTGGATCTCAGTGCTGGCACAGAAAACATGGATACTCTGGGTTACCGTAAAATTTGGCTTGGGCCAAGGAAAAAAGGCACAAGAACAATGGTGAGGTTACAGAAATAAAAAGTGCATTTAATTTGGACTAGCAGTACCCTGTAGGATCACATACATCAGATAAAAAATAATTCTTTTGTATAATCACTATCAGTGAACAGATCCCCACACTGATTTCTGTCCTTCAAGACGGGGAGGAGATGTGAAGAAAAGTAAAAAATTTCTTTTCTGAAGGACAGCTGTTCATATATGCATGGTGAATATCACCATAATTTCTCAATAAAGTACTGTGGGAATTCAGAACAGCGTCCAAAGCTATAAATTAGAGAGGAACTGCACCCGGCAAGTTGTGAAACATTTTCTACACCGATGTGGCAGTGGGTATCCCAACAGCAGGTCATGAAGCCTGCTCCATAAAAAAAATCCAGAGTTCATCCAAAGCAACTCTCCAACCTTCCAGACAAAAGATCAAAGGAGTATGTAACATTCCTGAATATGGTAACCATGATAAACACTGTTTGCTTGGTTGGTTGGGTTTATAATGCCAAATAGTATTTATTTTCACATGCTAAAACTCACTTCTACATCCCCATCTCTCTCTGTCTTTCCTGGAAGTACATGCTGAAAGAGGAAAATAATTGCAGTCTTTTCCCAATAAAGTATAGGAAAACTAGGTGAAAGTCCTGTTATTTTCATTATAGCACAGGCTATAAACTTGAACTTCATAAAAAAAGATGTATGAGGGCACTAATAATACAAAACAAGTTGTCACAAGATCAATATCATATTACAGAGGTGGTTTTACTTGTTTTTACCAGGTCAACATTATTTTTGGCTATCACATGCTTGGTACATTGATCAAAATGGATATATTCGAATCTTATCCAGTATTTTCTTTTCCTGTTGCTTTCTTTCTGGTTAGACATCTATTTTATTTCTCGTGTTGTGCCATGTGCTCTGCTTGGCACTGACAAATTAATTTCCATTATTTAAATTTTGAAAATTTCCAGCTGTGTAAATTTGACACCACAATTGCGAAGAACGCCAGCTTTATGTTTTTGTTTTTCATTTTTCCCCTTTTGCACTTTTTTAGGAGATGTCAGACAAATCCTCCGCTATGGTACTCGATGCTTTCAGTTAATAATAACCACCACCTCCCTCGGATTATTACAAGGAATAAATGACAGCATTACAGCAAACGTGTTCAGCATTTATCACAGTACATGACAGAACACGACCCTCGGAGCACAAATGGGGTGATTACATTTCTGCTATTGTGGTTATTTCCCGAGAAAGAGTCTTCTTGGCTCTACCAGAGCATATTAAGGCACTCTCTGGCCAAAATTATTGACTGCCTGATGGGTCAGGCAGTCCTGGAAGGCCCTGGATGCCGTTTGCAGAGCTGCTGACCTATTTACTCCCATCCAAGTTAAGTCTCTCTCGGAAGGAACCCTTAGGGTTTACAGTGTCAACAGCCCTGCATTGTTTGTTTTTCTGCTCAGCCCACTACTTATTCAACAGAAGCAAAAGAAGATCAAGAGGAGACTTAGTTAATTCGCATCAAATTTTGTCACATAGCATAAAAAAAATGGGAATTTTAGCAACGTTGTCGGGCCCCGCCACTGGAAGATGCGATTTGTACGCATCAAGGGAGTGCCCACAGTGCCATTCCAGCCATTAGATTTCCTTTCTTCAAACCCACATCTCACCATTTCAATGCTGTCAACGCAAAAAGCAGAAAAATATTGTCAATGATGGATGAAGGTTTTTCTGCAGCTTTGAAGAATCGGAGATGAACAGAAAGTTCACCAGTTGACAGCCACCTTTAGCTGAATAAAGCTGTTACATTTAGGTATTTCTAATCACATAGAAAGAACAGAAGAAAATGGGAAGGGCAAGAAGCTTTCTCATCTTATCCTGAAATTGTGAGCTCTGAAAAAACACCCTCTACCCCAAACTGGACACAGTTTCTTGAATACATAATCTGAGAACAGATTCAGATTGGCTGAATACTTCATCTAATTCAGACAACTTCAGAAGAGAGTATTCCATAACAACTTCAAAGTTGCTAAATCTATTTCTTCTCAAAAACATAATTTAACAGCAAACACCACACCAGTAAGCACCTTCAGACTGAATATTTCCAGTTTTTAACAAACACATTTTTACCGTTTGAATCCAAGAGGAACTTGGAGCAAGCTGGCATCATAGTTTGGGATTGTTTGCTATTATTTATTTTATTTTCATGAGTAGACATTCAAGTTAGAGTTTGATCACTACCTCTTTTCTGTAGCTCCTTAAGGATGAGATTAGAATTAAAATTTATTCACTTCCAACCTTTGTTTATACTTTATCCTCCTCGTGTTTCACAAATGGTGGCAGGAGCTTCATATGCATTAATATTTGCAGCAGAAATATTTTCATATATACACCCAACTATGTACTGGGAAGAGCCACTGCCTGTCAGACCAGGGGAATGAAACCCTTGCTATGAGCACAAGTGCCACCTTCCTGCTGTGAGCTGGGAACCAAAAGAGGTCAAACAACCCATTACGGTCAAACAAAATATTCCTGAGAACCAATTTCCAAATAACAAACAGGCAAAATGTTGAAAACAGGAAAAAAAAGGAACTAAAACCAGCATAACAAATATGCAATGAAAGCAAACCACATGCCAGTCACGTAATTTAGAAAGAGTCACAGAAGAGTGTTAATACCGAAATTCTTTGAAATTTCTGAATATTGAAGAGAAAAGAGCAGGTGGATGAGCTGGTAGGGATAACTATTGCTCAAGCATCCGTTGAATTCCCAAGCGGAATCTCAGTGTCCCTGCAGACAAAGGGATCACCACCAACACAAATCCAAGGAAAATGAAAACTCCCGGAGTTTTGGACTGTTCCTTTATCAATTGCTGATCAGAGTGAAGATGTCCTGTTGCAAATAAAACCAACAGAATTTCATTTACCCTTCAGCCCAACACCCACATTTTGGGATTACCTACAATGGTCAGAAGTCCTTGTGTGCTCCCTTCTTCCTGTACAGCCCCAAAATTTATGCCTTCTGCAGCTATTTCTCCTCAATCTTTACTCCTTAACTTTTTTTTTTTCTGGCATATTTATTCCATTTTGAGGTTTACCAAACTTTATTAACTTTTTATGCCCAAACAGCCAAACACGCCACACGACTATGATAAAACTCGACATAAAGCCTGTGCATAGTTATTATATTTCATTAATTATCCCCCTCTTTTTGTTGCTTTTTTCTCTATAGGATGCTTTATCCAGGTGGAAACAGGAAAGAAGAAGAACTCAGAAACCAAGGGATTTGAATCCACAGTCCCATTGTCAACAGTGAAAGGACAAGTCCAGACCTTTCAGGCAATTAAAGGTCCTTTGATGCTTCCTAATTCTACTGATCTGGTGTTGCTCTACCAACTTGCTCAGAAGTTCGAAGTTTCTTCAAGACCTCCCTCTTAAAAGACCCTTTTGAGCATTGCAAGGGAACAATATCCCGTCTTTTATGTCACCAGCAGCAAAGTGTGACATCAAATACAAAAAACATCACTAAAAAATCATGCACAATTACTAAAAGACAAGTAAATAAAAATCCATAACCACTATGGAAAAGTGTCATTTGGAAGCTGAAAAAAAAGTAGTTTTGCTGGATAAACTATTCTGTGAATATTAAATATTTCAAATTAAAAAATATTCACATTCAGAGAAAACTGGATGATGTGAGTACACTTTATTTACTTTGCCATGTGGATGATACAGGTACAAAATGCAAACGTTTCTTGAAGGTTTGGGTACAGAGCAGTTCTTCAGTCCTGCAAAAAACAGTTTTCCAGGAGGGGCTGGGTACTGTACTTCAGCACAGCTTCCTTTTTAACCCTGTCCCGAATCCTTGCTGCAAGGTGAGCCCTAAAAAGAGAATTAACAGAGCCTGCACAAGCTCTTTGCATGACCTGCACAGATGTCCAGTCTCACCTCCCCGTAATGAAAAGGCTGAAGGCTCCTCAGTCTAATGAGCATTAAAATCTCAGGGGTGTTTCTGTCTGTGCATTTCAAGGGCTCACTCCCCCTTTAATCCTGGTGCCTTTTTAGTTCCTCCTGCAAAGCAGAGGCCAAAGGATTGAGTTTTGTGCACACGAGCGTGAGCTCTGAGAGCAGAGGCAGAAGAGAGGGTGAGGTGCCATCACCAGAGCCCTGTGCAGGGACAACTGGTTATGCACCAGTTAAACACTCTGTGACCTATTTACAGCTAAATACCTAGTGAATGATACCAGAGGTGTGAACTGGGGGGGATTCCTGGGCTCCATTAGTGCAGCTCCCATTAGTTTTAATGACTTAACATCAACAATTATCCTCTTGCAGCAGGAACACACAAGCACCTTTAAATACCCATTAGGTTCAAAATTTGTTTTTAACTTGTTTTGTTAATTTAAAACCTATCTAATACATTTATCCTAATATCAGATCCTTGGGCAAGAGCTTGTTGTATGAAATGGATACACAGAGCTTATGTTTAAAAAAAAAAAAAAAAAAAAAAAAAAAAGTGACTTCATCCTTGCTTTTATGGGCCCAGTCGATTCAAAGGAATAGCCCCTGGAAATAGTAACTGCTGTGATATGCTTATGGCTCCATTTACAGACTTTCTTATAGGTTCATAAATGGAGACTAGGAGGAGGAGGGAAAGGAATAAAATTTAATAACTGAATAAAAATGTAAATAAAGATTTGCCTAAAATTACTTGTCCAAGAAATAATTCTCCCTCCCCCTTAAGCTAATACTTTGATAAGCTCTGAACAGTGATCCTGATTTGGAGCGTGACCTTTGAAAATGCTCTCCAGCTTGATTAAAGATGTATTAAATTTGTTTAAATAAACCTCGTTGTAATGGCACATCATTTGTAAGAAGCTATTAGGGGGCTGGAAACTGTGCTGCTGTATTTGCATGAAAATGTGCCCTGCTCGAATTGAGGATCTCTCCTGAATTAACCGCAAAGGAAAAGCGACACTTTCATAATTTTTTTTGACAAAAGAGGGGAAAAAAAAAAAGCCCCACAACTCACAAAACTTTATGCTAAGCTCCATGAGAAAGGAGGTAACTGCATATTAAACCAGGGTTATGAACACAACACACACTTCCCCAAACCACTCTCCTCTGGTTTTTGTCTTAGATTTTTTGAGTAGCATTTCTTCCTTTTTGCCTGCTTTCCTTTTTATTTTTTTCTCCCTGAAAAATGTCATTGAAAAAAAAAAAGCCAATAAGAAAATGCTTTCCAGTGTGGTTTTTCAGCTGATTGAGAGAAAACCCATCCCATGTTAACAGCAGAAGGAAACAGTAATACAAAAACTTAAGAGAGTGGTTGACATTGATAATAACTTTCTCCTTTCAGTGGGGTTTCAGGCAGGCAGATTTTGCAGCCGTTGAGAAAAGGGAAAATGTAACCCTGGATATCACAGAATTTATGTGATTAGGCAGAAAGGTGGATAAATAGATAGATAGATCCCATTCCTGCTTGAAGCATATAGATTGCCAAATGTACTTTAATTTCTTCCAATAGCTCCCAACTGAGTGAGTAACTGCTACGCTAATGAAAAAGTCTCTCTCCCTTAAATCAAATTTTAAATTAAAACCTTTCCCATTTCCCAGCTAAAGCCAGGACTCTAGGATATGTATGTGTACTCAGGGGCTTGGAGTCTTTCTTTGTGCTCCCTGTTCCTCACCACCTATTTCACATGTCAGCCTCTACAGCCATCCTGGTGCTTGTGTCCTTTGTCACACTTCCAATAAATGGGGCCACGTGGGTTCATCTGCACATGGTGCTCAGTGCTGGGAGTGCCACCAGTGCTCAGGATCCTCTGCCCACCCCAAACCCACCCTGCAGAGCACAGGGACCTCCAATGTGCTACATTACAGACTTTAATTTTCCTACTTCTTGTTTAATCTTGCAGACCTTATTCTCAAACTCTCCTCCAAAACCACAAAGGAACAAACGTGCAGAGTCACGAGAGTCTCAGTAAATCACAAGTCAGCAGCACTGCCTGATGCAAGAGGCCACTGGTATGGGCAGTTTGCAGAGCAGGGAATGTCTGCCCTTTGATTACAGAACAACATTCAAAGAACGAGATTTTGAGGATTCATATCTTTCTTTGCAGCCATTCCTCCCTTTCTTTTCCCCAGCTGATTGTAAAAGCTACAAACAACAAAAACCTGAGCTTTGCAAAATCAGTATAATATAAAATATATATAATAATCTACCAGCAGATCACTCACTGGTCCTGAACATCAAGCACGTGCACCCACAGGTGACAACAACTTTGTTCTGTGAGATGAGCTGGGACACGTTAATCTGGATTCTGTTCTACAGGAACTCATGCATGTGGCAAAAATCCTTTAGGGTTTGAATAAAAGGCTTAACAAATGAATATCAAACCAGAACTAGAGGAAGATGGCAGATTAGAAACAAAACCTGCTAACCCAGAGTGCAGAACAGTCAGATGGTGTGGTTACTCTGAAAGGAAAGACAACAAATAACTAAGAGAGAGGCAAGAAATTCCCCTTTACTGAACAGTACTAAAACAATGCATCCATAAATATCACACTTTGTAGCTAATTTTGGTACTGAAAATATCATGAGGTAGCTGCATTTTCCAGGCCAGTTCTAGACCGTGGGTTATTTTTCCTTCTACCAACTTTCCTAAAACAAAGTAAAAAGTGTCACCTGTGTTATACTTGGGTCTACACTTCTGCCACATTCCTGTGTATTTACTTTCTGCTGCACTGAGCTGTCATGACCTTATAAATCTGTCTGCACGTGGGGGTTGTGCCAAACACTCATCTCTGGACTCTTCAAACCTCTGTTAAACACAGCTCTGGTGCTCGTGGGTGGATCCTCACACAGAGGAAAGGACCAAAGTGCATTTGCAAGTAGCAAAGGCCAGCTCTTCAATTCCTTTGCATGGTAAATCCATGCACATTTTTCCACTTTTCCATCTCACTCCCCTTATGGGATGCACTGGTTAACGACTTGCTAAGAATTAACAACAGTAAGTCACGCTCCTTTCACTGAAACCACACCCCAGTGCAGCCAGGAATATGAGTCAGGAGAGCAAACCTGGCTCTCCAGATTATTCACAATCTCTTTGCTAGCTAAGCATGAGAACAAAATACACAGGTGGGTGTTCCAGGAGATGAAACTCAAATCCTGCCCCTGCCCAAAGGGTATCCAGAGGCACAAGCAGCCTCCCACTGCTCCTGTGAGTCCCCTTCACACACAGTGACCCAGCTTGGCCAAACCCTTTGTCATTTTTTTTTTTTTTTCTGACCTGGATGGTCTCAACAATTCCTGAGAAAGGGCAGGGAGATGGAAAACATCCTCAGGAAGGAGGAAAATTTAGAGATCCACAGAGCAGAACCTTCAGGAATCACAGTTGGTAATTCACATCCCTGGAGCCAGCAAAAACCCTGATGAGTCATCTTTTATTTTGGGGACTGGCCATCCCATCTCGATGGGAGCATGGAGATCCATAAAAACCTGGCCTGCTTGGCAGCAGTGAGCTGCAGCCTCAGAGGAACCCAGTTTTCTTAAAGTCTGTGCCATCTTCCCACGTTAAACAACCTCTGACATGTTCTCTCGTCTCTTTTTGGTTTTAATTTGCCATTCTAAATTGAGATACTAGAGCAGGTGGAAGCAACCCAGCTCCGGGCTAATTGGTTCATCATGCACGTTAGGATAATGTTCATTCTGGATTTCGATTAGGTCAGTGTGGAGACTGCCTTGGTCAGAGTCTGTAATGATCTGCTTATTAACTCTGGTGCAGGGTCCTTGACTGTACTCATGTTATTAGAGATTGCAGCTGCCTTCAGCCCTGTGAACCATGGAGTTTTATTGGACTGTCTAATGTCCTGTGCTGGACTAAGTGCTCCGTTTCTGTCCGGGCTGGCGCCAGGGTTTTGTTTGTTCCTTTCCCATACCTCCAGCCATGCAGAACTCGTGTGTGCTGTGCTGCTGGGGTTCATCCCAGTTCCACCACTATTCATTAAATGCTGTGCACCATTAGGAAGGGTGTTTTCTTCACTGAAGAGATGATCTATTTATAATTTTCCTTCAAATTCTGCTATGCCCACCTTCTAGTTCTAACTTTTTTCATTTAGGCTCAAGAAACTCTTTTTAGGGCCTGACCAAATCCAAAAAGGAATGGATCTAGTGGTTTACAGAACACAGAAAGATTATTTGTGACAAGAGGCAACACTTATTTGCGTTGTAACAACAGGTATCCTGCTTTTGGGATATTTTAGCAAACCTGGTTCATTTTTGACAGGAGGCTTTCCACATCTGAGCACACTACTAGCACTTTCAGTATTTCCCCATTTAAAGTGTTTCCAGAAAAGAAGGCATTTTCTTGCTTAACTGACTCAGAGATTCTTCTTAATGCTCTCATTACAATCAGATTTGATTACTGTGACACATTTTTTCTGCTCATCTTCCTCTTGTTAGTGTTAGTTCCTTTCAGTGGTTCAGCAAAACTTCTGCCACTACCTAAAACTGCTGACAACCACAACCCTGATTTCTAGGAGAGGCATTGTTCTCTGCACTGTTTCCCTGTTTGCTGATATGAAACCCTTGGTTTCAAGGGTTTGATTTTTAAGAATGAAACTCTTGACTGGGTACACGGGCAGGATCTTCTGAGATGGGTGGGAATGTCCCAGAGATGCTGGGCAACTTCAGGGGGGCATGAGAAGGGCACGAGAAGGTGATGGAGGGGTGTTCAATCGGTGGGAAAGCAAGACTTGATGGGGTTGTAACACTTCTCTGTGTGTGGAAGGAGTAAAAAGGAGCTTCAGTAAGTTGACCAGCTGAAAAAAGTTGTAATTTCATAAGAAAAATGGTTTTGTTAAGTAATTCCCTAAAGAACAGAGTTCTAAGCTGGGTAGTTGCCCTAAGGGTTGTCAGAATTTCAATTCAAGATCTCTGGATCTTTGACATACCCCTTTCTCACTATTTCTGTGCCCCTCAGTTCCCCTCTTATTTTCATTCTGGGAGGTGTTAATACTCCTGAAGTTTTCAACAGAGGCATCAAAGGCATTTTGATCAGACAACTGAAGTGATCAGCAGTGCTCTGATTCCACTCCACCTGATGGCTGTGCTCAAACTCACAGCAAATTTATGCAGAATGAAATGAGACACATATGAATGAACAAGCATGAAAAATACCTCCCCCTAAGTGCTCCAAGTAAAGATTTCATTTTCACAGACATCCATGTCTTAAATTAAACTCAGCTCATGACATTTTAGCACGGAGTCCTGGATCTCAAACTGCCCAAGCCAGAAGCTCTCTGACCTGTTTAACCCTGACAAGCCTTTGCTCAGCTCCCAATTTAAACACAAATTTGTTTTTTTAATATTGATTTATTTGTGAAGTTCATCTGTCCATAAAAGTCTCTGAGTTTCACTACAAATTTTGGTTACTACCCTTCTCACTGATGTTTTCAGATGAGCATCTGACCACTCCAACAGCATTTGTGAGCATACTGGGCTTTCATCTTTTGAAATGGGAACCGATTTTGTTTGGGTTTGTTTTGTTTTGAGGGTTTTGGAGGTTTTCTTGAGAGGCAACAGCTTGGTGACTGTTTTAGTGGTGTTGCCACAAAAGTCATGGCTAACATCCTTCACTGAACATAAAGACTGGAGGTTAAATGGCCAAATTGATACTGCCAGAACTGAAGTAAACAAAACTGGACAAGTATTATTGGAATCTTTGGATAAATGACCACCTCCATCTTAATTTTAGCCTGGTTTTGTTGTTGAAAGGAATTTGGCTTCTCTCAGCACCTCCCTCCCCTCCCCAAGCAATCCTGATGTCCCCAGACTCAACACTGTCTCACTTACTGTGGGCTCATCTCACTTCTTTTTAAGAAAAACCTCTCCCTCAGCCTTCTTGCATTTATCCAAGGAAGGAGGTGCCTTGATGAAGATTTGTGTCCAGTTTTTTTGGACCTATGGATTGCCAGAAATCGTATTTCCTCATGCATCCAGAGGCAGTGATTCCTCGTTTGGGAAACCTGCCATACTGAGCACAACCACCTCACTCATAGTTAAGGAACAATTCATAAAGCATCCCAAGTGCACTTGCCCTACTGAACTTCTCCTTGTCCAGCTTATATGGCGTTTAATTAAATAATGCTCCATCGCACACCATGAAAAAATTATCAGGAAGGCTTTCTTGTAATAAGTATCTCTTTCTAAAAAGGATAAAATTTGGTCCCTGACCAACATAAAACCCTTCAGTGTATTCCTCTGGTATTGCTATTCACTGCTTAGTTTATTTGCATCCATCCAGTATCTCCAGGATTCCTAAAGCACCCACTGCAGTGGCATCAAAGGATCCATAATTTGCAAAATAAACTTGGAATGCAATAAAACTATATGAATCATGTCATCTGCAACGAATGGACCAGGGATGTGCATTCCAGAGCTACTAAAAATTTACCTACTTCACACCTCACTTCTTTTTTGGTCATTTATTTTTACTTGCATTTGTCTAAGGTTTCATGACTTCATTTTCTCTGCAAGTTTCTGCTCCATCACACCATGCATAGAAGGGGAAAAACACCACCTTGAAGTTTTTTCATATTTTTAGATAATCTGGGAGGAGTGAGAAAATTAAGCAAAATCACAAGAAGTGATTTATCCAGAAGCTGCAAGTTTGAATCAGAAGTTTCAATCCCAAGACAGAGATTTTCATAAAGTTCCGGGTATAAAACAACCCAAACAAATAAAAACTCCTAAAAGTGCATGTTTTTAGAGTTAAAGGGAAAAGAGCAAGGAGGCACAGATTATTAATTACCTGCAAATTCTTATTAAAAGGTACCAGAAAAGTGCTCCTATGCAGAGGAAAAGGGTGGGGAACAACACGAATCATAAAATACCGATGATAATTCCTTAACCAATTTTCCTAACACCTGTAAAATTCTCCAATAGCTTATCTTGTTCTCATGCTTAAAAAAAATAAAAAAGTTTAAATGTAAGCTTTGCTGATAGTTATCACAAATTTCCATGGGATAATCACAGCATAAAGCACTGTGCAAATGTACTGTAATTGCAAATTGGCAGTAATAACGTAATGCCAGCACTGGTTAATTATGGGCTGTATTTGATCCGTATGTAACACTCTACTTGCTTCACTTTGAGTCTGTGATAGCCCAGACTGATCCTAGATGGGAAAGATTTCTATTCCAGACACAATAAATCATACGAGGGATGTTGGGCGTTATTCTTGCAAAGCTTACAACAGGTCAAGTCAAGTATTTCAACTTTACACAAAGTTAGAAATTGAGGAATAGGTCTTGGGGGAGGTGAATGAGGGTTGTTTTGTGTATGAGATGGACTTCCCTTGGTTGATGCAATGATTGCTTAAGAGAAAAACACTTTCACAGCTTTTCATGTGTCTATTTTACTTGAGGAAGCCAGAAAAGAGCTCTGAACTGTGTCACTTACAGACCCACCCGAGTACAACAGGACATAAAATCACAGAATCCCGTAGGTTGTAAAAGGCCTTTGAGACAGTGACGTGTGACAGGACTGAGTATAAATGAAAAATCCTGCTGCCCTGCCAATAATTTTGCAGAGTAAACTCTGTGCAACAAGTAAAACTACATTTCTAAGCAGCAGCAGGCATTGAACTTAAAAAAAAAAAAAAAAAAAAGTACACCCCAAGCATTCAGTATGAATTAGCTCAGATGCCTTCCTTCTTTCCTTGCAAGCCAAGGTACCATCATCCACAATTTCATTTTCTCAGATTTGCTGGAAGGGCTTTACCAACTTTACCAGCAGTTTTCAGGAGCAAGAAGAGCTAAGAAGTCCTGCTGTGCCACCCCTCCAGACCAGAAAAACATTTCCCCCTCCCCACTGGACAGGCTGATCATTATGCCCAAGTTCCACCCACTGTCACAGACAGGGAAACACAGGCAGGGAGACCAGGCTGCTCCAAGCCCCATCCAGCCCAGCCTCAGACACTTCCAGGGATGCAGGGGCAGCCACAGCTTCTCTGGGAAATGTCTGCCAGGGCCTCACCACCTCACAGGGCACAATTTCTTCCTAGTAGCCAGTCTAAACCTAGTCTAAGCCATCCCCCCTTGTCCTGTCATCTCATATCCTTATAAATATTCTCTCCCCATCTTTCTTGTCAGCTCCCTTCAGGTACTGCAAGGCCTCAATTAGGTTACCCTTAATCTTCTCTTCTCCAAGCGGCACAATCCCAATTCTCCCAGCCTCTATCACCATAAAATCAGAGAGAGTCAGAACCAGCCATTCCAGTGCCACAGATCAGAGCAGAGTGGGATCTCCCATGAGCTGCAGCCCGAGCTGGTGTGGGGCAGGGTGGCACTGGGCATGAGGGCAGAAGCACCACCACATTCCTTCCTCTCCATGGCACCAAGGTGAGGGCGAGGGAGGTTCCCAGACAGGAAGACAATTAACAAAGTGACAAAAGACATTTCCAGCCTTTTGATACAAAGTGCAATGACACCTGTGCAGTAGGAGCTGCCACATGATGTTTTACATCATGTCACAGTGATGTCACAAAACATACTGCAGCCTTTCAGATGATGTGCTACGTCCTCTTACACACCAGCCCACAAACGATGTGAACAGCCAGAGCTCATTTTGAATTAGCGTAACTGTTTGCAGAAACAAAAACAAGGGTGAGAAAGCGTCACATGAGTCATGGCCATATTATGGCTATCAAGAAAAATTACTTAAAGTGATCTGTGACACCTGAGTAGTGACTTCAGGAGGAGTTACAGGTTAGCAGTCAAGTTGTGGCAGGCTCCCAGGAGCCCCCTGGCAGGAATGTTATCTTTTTGAAGAGTCAAAACTTCCAAGGTGTAACACAGCAAATAAGACACAGGTGTCCTCCAAGAACCACTAAAATGCAAGTGATGCTGAGCTCACCTCACTGCCAGACAGCTGGAGCTCTACCAAGCATGCTGCTGTCATTCCCAGAAGTGCTCTCGTTGGAAGAGAATACCTCCAGGAATGTATACTAAAGGACTGGAAATGTTAATTTGCTGGCACAATTTCTCTCAAGAAATCTCCTGCCAGTGGGAAGAAAAAAATATGACAAAAATCCTAGAAATGTGTATCTTAGTTTTCACCTAAACCCAAAATACGCTTTGGGTTTTGTTTTAATCTTTTATCTTGTGGACCAAAAGTAGCATTTCAGGTTACTCCAAGCTGTCATTTATGCCAGCCACCCTGTGCACAAGAAAAGACTTCACGTGGCCATTACCTTCCCCAGTGTGTGTTTGAGAAGCTGGTAAAACAAACTGCAACTGGTCTAAAAAATGTACACACAATGTTTTTTTCTCCTTTCCTCCCCATGCTGAAATAGCCAAGGCTAATAATAATCTGGTTTCATTTGCAAATTGTGTATCCTTAGGCTGACCATATGATTCAGTGATTGCAAAACAGGGATTAAAAAAAAAAAAGTATTTTAGTCGCTTGAGTTATGAAAAACCAAGAAGTTACTTAACATTTGCAGCCCAAATTTAATATCTTAAGGCACACAACATGTCTGGGGAGAACACAGCTCCCTGACTTGCCTGAACCCTGCTGCCAAAAGCTGGAGCAGAGTTTGCCACGGGAGGATTGACAGTGGCACTGAGCGAGGAAGATTTCCTCGCAGTCCTCGTGCAGGGAAGAGGTGCCCAGTGACCCACAGTCCTGCGGTTTGGGGACTGAAAACACACCTTTGGGCCAATCCTGACCCTCGTTTATCAACTCTGAGTGCAAACCAGATGTTCATGCACTTTCAGCAGGGAGGTTGGGAAAGACTGCTTTGCTGTGGAGAGACAATTCCATGCGAAACAGCCCAAATGAAGTCGCATCTCTGAGTTACAGGTGATCTCCAGAGAGGAAATGGGATGATGAGCTGTGCTGACAAGCCAAGGGCATCCCACACAGTGTTCATCACAGCCAGCACCCAGGCAAAGCCTCAGGAAAGCAAAAATAAACCCAAAACCTCTTCCAGAAGTCCGTGCTTCAAAACCTCCCCTTTACATTCTTCCCCCCCAGTTTTGCTAACACTAAATAAAGCCAACACACAGTGTCACTCACAACACCCAGCTCAGTCTGCATCATCCCCTGCCTTCTCCCTGCTGTGATGCACAAGTTTCTGGGTTTGGATGCAATCCTCCCTCTCTGCTTTGTTACTTTGGGATTTTTTCCATCAGTTGGTGTGCAATGATCACTAATGAGCCCAAAAGGCCAACTTCTCCAGTCTGCTTTTCCTGGAAAGTGGATTATTGTTCTGGCCTTCCAAAAACCACAAGTATAAAAAGGTGAATCTTTTCATTTCAGGTACTAAAGACTCCAGATCCTGCAAAGCTGAGTAACAAATGCAGCTGACAAAACTATCAGTGGCTCTTTTGAGGTGAAAAATGGATTTCACAATTAAGAATCAATTAGATACAACCCCACACTTCGATAAAGCAAAAATCCTTTATTTTCTAATAATTATTCATTGAGCACCTCCTGCATTGACCACACACTTAGTGCTGTCCACTCTGCTTAATCATCTATTCAAAGGAATTTTCTCTCCCTGATAAGAGTCAGGGTGGGTTTTAATGGCAAGAATCCTGGGTCTGCAGAGTTTGCTGTCTGACTATTGAACTCATGGTGATTTGGTAACAGTAAAATCAAGGTTACAGATCCCAGGATGAACAAATTATAAATAATTACAGAATCACAGGGATGGTTTGGGCAGGAAAGGACGCTCAAGACAATCTCATTCCACTCCCTGCCATGGGCAGGGTCACCTTCCACCATTCCAGACTGCTCCAAGTCCCATCCAGCCTGGCCTTGGACACTGCCAGGGATTCAGGGGCAGCCACAGGTTCTCTGGGTGCCCTGTGCCACAGGGAAGAATTTCCTGATATTAAGTGTTGGTAGACAAAGTCTTTTCAACCACATTTAACACATAATCAAAGCCATTTTAGTTTAGGAATCATAGAGAGAAAAATGAGAAAAATGCTTCTGCTTGTAGCAGTCAGGGACTGTCCAGGACAGAGCAGATTTCATCACTCCCCTTTGCTTGTGGTGCTTGAGTTCTTTGAAAACAAAAAAAGGAAATGGAAAGGGAAATAAAAGCTTTCCCATGCTGTCCTGGAGGCAGAGGAAGGAGAACTGAGGTTGAAATGGTGCATGTGGGGAGGCTCCTGTGCTGGATGGCAGGGCTGCTCTGCTGAACAGAACCCCAGAATGGTTTGGGTGGGAAGGGACCTTAATGCCCATCTCATTCCACCCCCCCTGCCACAGGCAGGGACACCTTCCTCTTTCCCAGGCTGTTCTGAGTTCCAGCCAACCCAGCCCTGACACTTCTGGAGAAGTTTAAAGCAATTCTGGGGCCAGACTCGTGTCCTGCCTGTGCATCTCATACACACAAACAGGCATCACCACAGGCCACGTAACTGATACTTACAGAAGCAGAGGTTTATACAATGCTCCAGAATATCTGCTGGATATAAATATAAATAAGCACTGCTGATACAATTGCACTGTGAGACCATTTTGAGATGAGTAGGGTTATAATGCATCTGCAAAATCAATTTTTCTATCTTGATTTAAAAGTCGAGCCCAAAGCAATTTTTGTTACTTTGAAATTTTTATTTTGCTTTATTAACTCCCCCCAACAGTTGAAAAAGCCCTTGGAATACACTTATTTAAACATGCCTTTTGTGTTTGTCTCTGCAAAAGAAAAGTTAGTGCTGAATGTTGCCCTTGCCTGTGAACTGCACTTCTGGGGAGTAAATTCAGTCCCTTCCATTTGAGAAATGAAATTTGTTAAGTGCCTGGGCCACAAAGCAGCAATAAGACTGCCGGCAATTTGAAAGACCAAATTAAAAAGAAAAAAAAAAAATAAAAATAAAAAGCAAACAGCTGAGACACAGAGTCTAAAAATTATCTATGACACATGCATAGCAAAATGTTTTTACAAATTCTCCAAAGGATTTTTAATTATTACAGATTGTATTAATTAGGTAATTATGCAATACATTGTTTTGGAACCATTCCCATCTATTATGTACGCAATATTATGTATTCATGTTTTTTTAAGAAATGCCCTGCTTTGTAAACCTCAGCTCCAGCCTCATCCTCAGAGGGACTACAGGGGTGCAATAAAGCCCAATTTTTGCCATGGTGGACACTTTCTTGGAAGCAGAATAATAAGTGTCCTACAGGAAAAGCAGCACAGAATTTTTTTCTTTTTATTTAAAGCTACAAAATATTATCTTTCGTGAGCATCTGAGGATTAATGACCATCTGGGAAGGGCTGATGGCTCCAACTGCAGCTCAGGGCCATTAACTCCAACTCCTCGTTAAAAGGTGCTTAAGAGGGTTTATGTGCAACACTACACAGGTAAGAAGAGCTCCTGGGCAGCAAAACATTCATCTAGTTGTTTCAAGCAACAATATGGAATTATTTCCACATTTTGGACTAGAATTCCCACAAAAACATTCATGGAGGATAAAAGGAGAATTTGGAAACACCTTTTTTTTTTTTTCCCCCCCGCTCCTCTCTTCCACTTTGTGAACTCCAATTCAAATCAACAATCGTGGAACCACGGAATGATTTTAGTTGGAAAGCACCTTAAAGTCCATCTCATCCCACCCCCTGCCATGCCCAGGGACACCTCCCACTATCCCACGTTGCTCCAAACCCCATCAACCCGGCCTTAAACACGTGCAGGGATCCAGGGGCAGCCACAGCTCCTCTGGCAACCTGTGCCAGTAAACAAAACTTAAAATAACCGTGAGAGCAAACCAAGTATTCATCATTTCTAAATGAGTTTCTGCAGCCTTTAATTAGTCAGAAGAGACTCAGAAATCACTCAGGAAAGTCGTCTTCTTGTCCTTACAAAAGCCACACGTTAAGTTTTACTACCTGTGCTAATGAAACACAAACACAAAGCCCTCCCACAGCTGGAGAAGAACAAGGTGAGTGTGCACCAAGGTCTTTAATTTAGACATCTGGTGATGAATGCACATCCCAAAGTCCATATAAAATTAGAGTATGACTTCTCAGCCTCACTGCAACAGGATTTGTATCTGCTTTATTCCCTCTCTCTAACTCTGTCCTCATCAGAGTTCATTTTTTGAGATTACACAACAGTTTGGAAAGTTTGTCCTCCAGTAAAAAAACAAAACCCAAATGACCAAACCAATAAAAACTATAGGGAAGAAAAACAACCAACCAAAAAAGCAGTAATATTGACCAGGGAAAGACCTGGTAACTATTTCTCTCCCCCTTTCCACATCTCATTCACCCACAGAGCAGGTCTGCTGGGACAGCCACCTGCACCACCCAGGGGCTGGAGGACAGGAGGCAGCAGTCACGTGTTTACAAATCACACATAAAAGCAGTTTTTAATTTACTTTAACCAACAGTGGTTAAGAGCAAGAGGAGACTCTGTCCATGCCTTCAAGGCAGCTTGCCTGGGAGAGACTGGAGGGAGCAGAGTTCTGCTGGTGGGAAGGCACTGGCCAGGAGGGCTGTGGAGGGCCTGGAACCCTGCGGGGAGGGTCAGATGGATCCCAAAACCTAATAGGAACTGAAAGCACTAATTGAGCCTGGAGAAGAGGCTGGAAGGGTTCCTATGACATTTGCAGGGGAAGAAAAGAACTAAGGAGAAGACAGAAAAAGAAGCTGGTTTGGGAGCATTTTGTAGGCTTTATTAAAAAACATTTAAAAAAAATGTGGTTGAAGAGAGACCACAAGTTCACTAGTCCTGTAAAAACCCAGTCCTCACCATAATACCCATTTCTAACCCAGCCATCAGGTGATAAAATCTCTTTACCACCTTAGTGCTTCTTCCCAAGAACACTTATTGATCCCTGATCAGTTCTCTTTAACCTCATTAACACTGTTTTAACTGACATTCATTCCCTATGCCATCCAAGCTAGATATTCCATGGTTCCTTGGACTGAGGAACCACGTACAATATCAGTTCATGCTTCCAACACTGGAACTTGCTTGCCAAGTTTTCAAATGCATTAAATCCTTAAACACATAAAATAGAAAAACCCTCACCTTAGATTTCTAGCCAGCACTTGATATTTTCGCTCATTTTCTGATACATTGTTCATGAAAGTGGAATGCTGGTCTTCCCCCTCCTTCCTTTTGGCATGTTTAAACATTTTAAATTGTTACTCCAGTAGCCCACTAAATGATTTTGTTCTACTTCACCCACATTGCTTCATTTCTTGTATCACTGCTTGTCCTTTGATTACAATTGCAAATGGAAAACGTTTGAAAGTTGGTTTTGTTCTGAGAGCAGCTCGAAGTGAAGTGAATTAGTGGATCAGCCTATTTGGCAAGTGAGTCCTCAGCTCTAAGGGTACTGTAATAAATTTAACATTCACACACTGAAGCTCCAAGTCCACATTGCACAACCAACACCTATTACAGTGTCTTACTTAAAGATACTTGTGACCTTTGCCCCAGATTTGCAACACCTAAATAAAAGGGGCTATTCTCATTAAACAAAACATTTCCTCATTCCAGCTCTCATGAAACAAATTGGCTGTTGCCCCACTTCAGCATCAGGGGACACATCCGAAATCAAAGCAGGGAGAAGAGGCACTGAGGTTATTTTGTCCACATGTCCCATTTTGAAAGTGCTTTTGAACATCTCCTGTGCCCACACGGACCTTCCCACTGCCCACAGCAGAGCTGAGACAGTGCTGGAGGCTTCCCTCCCTCCTCACCCCCTCCTTTTTTCTTACAACCACCTTGAAATTCAGATTAAATGACAGTCCCAGAATAGGCTTCTTTTTCTGCTGTTTCTAACACAGATTCCCTAAAGCATTTCCACAGTCTCCAGCATGTACTTCTGGGCAACCTGAGCCAGAAGCCTGGTGACAACTCGCTGGCAGCGGCGCGGTGCCGCTCCGGCCGAGCGTCCATCTGGACCCCGTGAGCTGCCCCTCAGCAGGGCCCTGCCCAGGTAGGGGACAGCAGGGCTGTGCCCACCAACACAGGCTGGTCCCCAGTGCTATTCCAAGTGAGGAGCAGCTCGTTAACACGGCTCCTTCCCAACCAGATGGGCTGGAGCAAAACAAACAGGAGCCATCCGCGGGCGCTTGGCAGAGCTGGCGGCGCGGCACCGCCTGGCGCGCGACGTCACGGCTGTCCTTGCTCCACACAGCACATCTGGAGCACTCTCAGGGATGTCACACTCTTGTCACCTATTCCTTGTGTGCTAAATGCAGAGATGATGGGTTGGTTTGACCTCAGCAGCAGAAGGGATGGATAGGTGACAATCACAGAGCTCCATGATGAGGCTTCAGTGCAATGTGGGGTGCTCAGCTCTGCTCAGGTACTGTTCCCACTCTTTTCCTTCAGTGGAACAGCAGTTTACAGGTATGAACACCTCAGAGGAAGCTCAGTTTCCACTCTGCACAGAATGAAGAGCCACAAGCGCTCACAAAGCTGGTGCCTGGCACCCCAGGGCTTCACCCAGCACCAGACCCAGCGTCCGGCCACAGGAGCAGCACATCTGTCATCTCTTACACCTCTACACAAAGCAATGGCTCCTGCCAAGATCCTACAATCCCTTCAAATGCATCCCCTTGCCTGGTGATAGAGAGTTTGAAAACATGGCCTGTCACCATAAACCTCCCAGCATGCTGCTGCCGCCACGTGTTTTGTCAGGAGATCAGAACATTTTGGACTTGAAGACACAAAGTACAACTTCCCCAATCCATCACGGGAAGAAACACACCCAAAAGAAGGACAATATGCTTGTGATGCAGCTGGAACTAGATGATCTTTAAGGCTCCTTACAAACCAAGTAATTCTAGGATTCTATGCTCACTGTCAAGTCCAGTGTCAGAGGTAGGAGCAGACCACACTGCAGGTCTGGTTTTAAACCCTGTGACAGAACCACACTGCACTTACACTGAAATTGCAGACCAGTAGTGGCATCTTCACACCTCTTCCCTTCCCTAAAGCTCTTACTCTTAGATCTCATTTCCATGTAAGCCTCAAACACTAATACCTTCATAGAAAGATGGATTAAAGGGGGAGAAAAATGCCACCTTTACAGCCATTGCATTAACATTTTATAGCCAAAATCACCTTTATGTATGTACTGAGGCAAAAGGTTTCTCTTTACTCAATTTCATGATTACAGACTTGAAATCAGGGCTGTTGCATAAAGATTCAAAGCACCCAGAGGTTTTAATCTTCAACAGGATATGAAAAGTTATCAAGTATATCAAGGTCACACTGGACAGGGTTGAATTGCTACAGCCATAAATACGAGGTAAAGAGGGACTAAAAGATGTAACTTTGGTATGTGCAGTGATTGTTTCCTAAGAGCTCCAAGAGAAGTATCAGAGTTAGGAGTAATTTCAGGGTGCAAATATATGAATGTTAAAGACCAATGAAAAAAACAACTAAAAAAGTATTTTTCTTTTACCTCCCAGCTGAAGACAGGTGCATTTTAGCAGAAAAAATTCATGCCAAACAGTCAAAGTTTGCATGGTATTCACATTTCCCTCTCATACCTGACTAAGTTTTCTAATAAATAACTGGGGCTGTACATGCACCATTAAAAAACCTTTAGAAACATAAAAAGGAAGAAGAAAGTTAAGCTAGTATGCTTAATTAAAATTAGTTTGTTGGAAGTTTAATCAATTAGCCCAGAGTTTTCAAGGCAATATTGCTGCTACTCACGCTCAGTGGAAGCATTTTCAGGCAGCCCTTTATTGCAACATCTCTGTTGAGATGACCTTTACTTCATAAAGCACTGAGCTAAACATTTTATACACAGGGCAAAATCTGTTTATTGAAGGATGCCAGGGGACTGTCTTTAGGAATGTGATTTGGCTTCACTTGGGTAATTTACCAAAGACAGAAGAAAGTTGCAAACCTATTTGTAGCCTTCATTTGAAAGCCATGCCATTTCTTTGTACTGCTCCCTCATCTCAAGATTTGAGCTGTGGTTCTGCAAATAAACCTTCTCCCAGACAGATGCTCCAGCGACTGTCCTGGTAAACCAAAAAAAAAACCCCACCACAAAACACAGGACAAACAAACAAACAAACATCCTTCCACCCAGCAGATGCTTTCTCAATTACTTAATTTGACTTTTGGGTAATTCAGACATGATTTCAGGGAATAATATTTTCCAGACAGAACTTATTTATTAAGCAGTTTGTGGTCAGGCATCAATTAACCAAAACAGGCAGCACATCTTTGGGAGGCACTGGTTTCCCAATTCAGACAGGGGGAGAGATAAGGGCGTTGACATTGCCACTGGGTCCCTAATTCCGAGGAGGATCCCCTGTTGAGGGCCCACCCTGGAGCTTGTGCAAGCCCAACTCTTGAAACAGCACCTGACATTTCCCCTGAACTCCCAGAGCATTTGCTGATTCACTGCCCACACAGGGGAAAAAGCACATTTACAGCTCACAACAGTGCCCTGCCTGGCTGAGTGATGCAAAACAGATTTCTGCGCTCGCTGTGGAAATCCCAGCACTTCTTTTTTTGCTAATTTGCAGCCCAGTATTGAACTTATCTTTTCTGCAATGAATGGGACGAGCAGCTCCGAACTGTACTTAAAAATAGGAAGAAATACGTAAATTCAAAGATAAAGAGTGTGAGTTCATCCTGCTGTATTGCTGTGCTTTGAACTGCACGAAGCTGTGTTAGGGGGAGGGGTGAGGTTGATTATCAAGGAAAGATTCTTCCCCCAAAGGGTGCTGGGCACTCTCCAGGCTCCCCAGGGAATGGGCACAGCACAAGAGCTGCCCAACCTCCAGGAACGTTCAGACACCGCTCCTAGGGATGCACAGCATGGGATTGTTGGGGTGTCTGTGCATTGAGTTGGGCTCGATGATCTTTGTGGATCCCTTCAAACTCAGGATATTCCATGATTTTATTCTATCCTGTATTTTCAAGTGAGCCTTCCATGGGCATTTTGCACAGCACAATCACCAGAGCCTGAACCAGGATGAAATTTCTCCATTTATCCCATACGATGTTGATGAATAGCTCATGAAATGGGAAAACAGCTCTGGAGCAACCTGGTCTCATGGAAGGTGTCCCTGCCAATGGCAGGGGCTTGGCATGAGATGTGCTTTAGAGCCCCTTCCAACCCAAACCATTCTGGGATTCTATTACTTCCTTTCAGAAAACCAGGATATAGTTATAACTCCATCCATTATCTTTGCTGAGTGTTGAAGCTGATTTTAATCTTTAAATGAATACCAAAACTCATGAACAAGTTCAGTAAAAAATGATCCAGTTTGCAAAGTTGGCCAAAATTAGTTGCAAAAAAGTCTCTAAATATAAAATGTTGTACCATAAAGAGTCTATCAGAACACTCACTGCTTTCACTATCAAAATGTGATCTAATTCCCCTCTTCCACTCCCTTTTTTCTCCACTTTAACTGCAGTTTCATGGTGACTATTTTTTAAAGTTAATGCCTGGTACATCTTCAGCCATAAAAGAGAAATACCAAGCCCTGTCTTTCCTAATTAGCTGTGCTTGTCTTGTACAAATTCTGGAAGAAGGAACACAACGTAGACGATTTCTAGAGGTAAGAAGAATTTCTGTGTAAACAAAAGTATCCTCCAAATGACATTGTATTTATTTTTCTCTTTGACAAAGAGGTGTTCAACCCAAATTTTGTGATTAATCAGAGCAGTTAGTTGCAATGCTCACTTTCTGGATATTTTTTAAAAAATATTCTTGCTTGTAAACCGCTCAGACATTCAGCTCTAGCTCTAGTTTCCTAATCATCAAGAACCTCAGTTGTATTTGCCAACTCCTGTAAATGATACATTCCCATAATCTATCAAATAATACACATTTTCAGGAATGGAAACTTATGTAATATGCTATTAAAAGACTACTTGTATTAAAATAGTTATATATCTCAGCATAAAATTCTCTGTATGAACACAAATGCAGTCATTAATTCGACAGTTCCTTTAAAGGCTTGAAAATAACAAAACTTGTATTAATATTTGCCTATAATGATAAATACACCTATTCTTCGAGTCATAAAAGTGAAAGTACCAGCAATATCCTGAAAAAAGTCTTAAAAAAATTACAAGGCAGTTATGATTATTCCTAGAAGGTAAACCAGACTTTCATAAATTCCCAGCTAAATGTTGCCCAACCAAATTTTATCAGTTTCTCTCATCCAAACTTGCCATTTGCCTTCTTTTCCTCTGTTTTTTGGTTTTGTTTTTTGGGTTTTTTTTGGTTTTTGTTTTTTTCTGAGACTGAAATTAGCAGTGTTTATTCAAAATCCCATTCCAAAAGGCAAGCGATGAGAAGAGGAAAAAACCCTTGTATTTATGAAATTCAGTAGAGTCAGATAGGAGAGGTTCCCAGAGCTCACTGAGAGATAAAAATCATTAAGTTATGTTTCCTGTAAAGTCCTATCTGGCCTTTGAAGTTTGAGAATAGTAGGACAGGACAAAAGTGTGTCTGCAGCTTTTCCATAAACTGTGAGAGGGCTCCTTTCTGGGAGACGAAGAAACTTACTTTTTTTAAAATGACCCAAGTTATATACACACACATTTATATATAAAGTGTCATGAGTTATTTTGGTGATTTTGGACCAGCATCACATAAATAGAACTTAAGTGCATGAAAGTCAATATTTTTCTTCTCTACTTCTCAGCCTTTTCCATCAATTACACTAAATAATGAGAATTTGGGGGTTGTTATTACAACCCTACAGCTTCAATTACCTTCATTCCAAAGACGTTTTCAAGCCAAAAAGATTTAATTTAAAAGAAGAAATTTCTAACAAGGTGCTGAAGTTGGTCCCTGTCCTGGAGCAGGTCCTCACACTCACAGCCCCATGGAAGTTAATTCTCCCTGTTGCCAAGGGTCCTTTTTTTTAATCCAGTGAGAACAGAAAACACTCAGAATTGAGACAGAGAAGAAAAATATCAGCTCCAGCTGAAGGGCACTGATGTTTTGCTGTCTGCCTGTTCTCATCCAAGTTCACCATGGCCAGAAAGAGTTAACAGAGTTCATACAGTGCACAAAGAAGTTCAGAAGGCAAAAGGCAGGTAGCTGGCTTAGCTGGTCTGAAATGCTTTCTCAAGCCCATTTATCGTATTGAATAGATCCCACTGTTCGAGAAGGGTTTTAAATACCTAAATCCATGAGATAGCTCTGTCTGGAACAGAACCCAGCTACCAGCTTGCCAGAAAATCTCAACTACAGATGTAGATTAAAAAGAACCAACAAGCAAGAAAAAAAACCCCAAACCAACCAACCAACCAAGAAAAAACAAAGCTTTATAAACTCAGAAGATGCAGCTTTCAGCTTGAAAAGAAGTATTAAAGCATTAATTTCCATAACTCTTCAATAAAACCCCAAGTCCACCAGTTTCTCAACTGGTAGCACTGACTTGGACTCTTGTCTACACACACAAGCACCAAAGGAAAGGTAAAACATTTTTAAAAGTACTTGGGACCTCTGATGAGGTCTGGCACATGCATGGATTTCCACAGTCAGATTCTGTCTATTCTTCCATGTTTCTCCTAATTAGTTTTTCCTAACTAATACTGCTACCGGAGGAATAGGTCCCCTGGTGCATAAGCAGAAGGAAAGCTCCATCATCCTTATTTCCTAGATCAGCCCACAGGTCTTTTATCAAAAGTTTATTTAAAATCTTCCCCACGTCCCCGCTTTCCCCTGTTTGGAGATGCCCACATCTGCTCCCAACCTCTTCTTTAAGATGATGTATTTTCACTTAGCTCCATACTTTGCAGCTCATTATGTTTTCAGACCTGTTCTGTCTCAAGGAGTTTGAGCCATCTGAACCCCTTGGGAAATACATCCTTCATGTCTGAAGCTCTCCAGGTGTTAATTTTATCTGAGACAACAGAATCAGCCTTTCAGCTGGAAGAACACTGGAGATGATGTAGGGTTTTGTCCATTCTTTATCATTCCTACCCATAACAACCGGGGTTGTAACTTCCACCCATAGAATTCAAAGGAGTTAAGAACTGAAAACTGCAAATGAAGTTCTTCTACCTCTTCTCTCCTTCTTCAGCACCAGTTTTAGTGAACAAAGGCCTAATTTTCAAGGGTGTTAAACAGAAACTGCGCTGACATTTAAGGATATTTCAGTTACCACTTTGACATCTAAATAAGTAGCAAGATTCGCAGCCGTGCTTAGAGCAATCGGAGCAGCAGAAGGCGGAGAACATTTGGGAAGCTCTCCCCGAAATTCATAAAAATTAGCAAGACTAATTATAAGCAACTTCACTAAGTTCAATGCTTAGGCATTTCAACTGACATCACGGCTGAGCAAGGGTTTAGAATTTCTCAGGAGTACCCAAAATTTAACTGCTCATCTAAAATTCATCCTTTTTTTTCCTTTTCCTTCTCTCCCCCGAGCCATTTTTCAACTCATGCAGTTAAGAGCTTGGGTTTCGTTGTGGTTACAGATAATTCCACCACGGTGTTCAAGATCATTGTCCTTGCACTGATTAAAAGGTTTTAGAGGAAATTTACTGCTCTGCTTCAACGTGGCTCAGCCTAAAGTTGTTGTTTTGAAGAGGACACCCAAGATGGACAACAGCAAGCAGCTACTTATGAAGAGCGAATAAAATTTTGATGCCAGGAATATTTCCACACTTTGAACTGTAAACATTATCCAGAGAATCCACTTGATCTTATATTCGCCCCAATTCCACAGGGTCTTACCATCTTTATAAACACCTATTTCTATGACTACAGCAATCCATTCAACTTTCATCAGCTGATGCCCTACAATTTTCTTTGCTTATTTCTGATCCTTCTTTATTTTTCATGTTTAAATCTTGTCGCTTTAGTCCAATTTAAGAAGAAATCTGCCTGAAAGGAAGTGCTCAAATTTATAGTTCAGTTTTATTGACTGTGTGCCTGAAAACCTACAACTTCCTGTGATCAGAAAGTAGATGAATGAACCCACTCAAGGAAAAAAAAAAAAAAAAAAAAAAAAAGAAAATTCAGGGATGAATAAATGGCAACATACAATTCCCCACAGCAGCCTGACCTGAGCCTCCCAAGGGAGAATCATTTTGTTAAGAATGACTGCAGCATGTTTGGGAAACAGTGCACTGTCAATATAATCTTTACAATTACAGTCATATGATCAGTACATCTGGAAAATAACAGTCAAGTGATTAGTCTGAACTTTGCCTGGATCAGGCAATTTTTACACGGCTCTGTCAAATGTCAGACCTCCTTCTCCCTCACCAATTTCAGCAATGTTGCACCATGATTTCAAGCAGTGAATCATGAAGCCCTGTGCCAACCATCTGTTTCGTCTGCCCCCTCAGTGTCTGAAATTAGATGATGGAGGGCAGGGCAGGCTTTCGAGAGTGGCCATTAATGGTAGTGGAGGAGGGGCTCTGGCGACAGATTTTCCATCTGAAATCACGGACTGTTAAAAACTGGCAAGGACCAGAGAGGAGTGAGTAGAAACATAGTGCAAGGAAGAAGAATTAATAAAGGAACAGGGATAGAACCACAGGAAAGAGGAAAGGACTGGGAAAAGGAGATGGGGCAGAGAAGAGGTAAAGGAAACATGATGATATGAAGGGAGGAAGGAAAGGAAAAAGATTTGGGGAAAAAAAATAGAAAGTAGAAAACTCCCCCTCCCAAGTTCCCCTGCACCTTTTCTGTTGGGTTGGTTGCTTGTTCTTTAATTAGGAACAATTATTAAAACAGACTTGCAGCACCCACTAAAAATTCCAGCAGTCTCGGAAGAGGTAGCAGGAGGAGCAGAGGAAAACATTATGGACAACATGAAAGGAGTAAGACAATGCTCAAGAGTTCCACTTTAACCCAGGTACCTGCAGAAGAGCAGGGATTAAGAAGAATACTGGGCTCCAGGAAGGTCCTGCACATGGAAACAACAGAGTAGTGGAAGGATTCTTGCAGACGCTTCCTTTCACTGGTCATGTCCTACAAACTCCAATTTTCACTCCAGCACATTTCTGAGAACCCTCAAAGTGCAGATCCAGACTTCCTTTTGACAGATGGGAGTATCTGGATAGGGAAATACCACCTTTTTTACAAAATAATCCTCCCAATGTAGGGAAAAAAAAAAAAACAAAAAAAAACAAAAAACAAAAAAACAACAGTATTTTGGGGAGAATGATGCAAAAAAGCAGGCACAAACCAAACCTACAAACTCCATCTTTGCTCTCTGGTTTTTGACTCACACCAAGCACTGTCCTACATTGTCCCATTGTGATACTGGGCGTAACTCTAAGAAATTCACTCCCCCAGCTATCCCTGGTCAATCTTTTATCAGCACAGAGACATCCCTCAGCTTAAAGGAGGGGTTGTGAACTGCATATGAATGAAGAGAGGTAGACCAACAAATTGGTCTCAGCTTCACTAATGAAAGCAAAATATTGCTAGAGCAATGTATTGTGCTTTTTTTATAGTTATCAAAAATACAACATAAATCGAAGTTTATGAAAGTAAAAGCATTTCTCTGAATATTAACTAATTTTCTGAAGTAGACTAGTTGGGAAATCAAACTTACTACTATCCAGAAATAATTCATTAGCTCCATAATCCTAAATTGTACCATTTGATCTGTGGTTAGAACATTTGACATCTACATCATCATAACAATATTCAGCACTTCAATCATATATAAGGAAGCAGAACCTGAATTGTGTTGCTTGGCTAGCACAGGGGTATGGTTTTGCTGAATTTGGCCAAATCTATCACTGACTTTATCAGGAGAGATTTGTATTTCACGCAAGTCAATGTGTAATGCTGCTGCTACTGAACAACACAATATTTCTAAGCATCATCAAAACATTTTTTAATATGTTTATTTTGTCAGGTAAAAAATACAAAAATCCTGTTTTCATAATACTTGCTGTTTTCTGGGGTAATTATTATTAAAAATAACTGTTTGAAAGTTTATTTCTATGACAGGATTTTTAAAATACTATTTGTATACTGTATTAAAGAAAAGCTTTAAAAGAAAAAAAAAGACCAGTCCGAACACTAGCTTACCTGGGGTAACTAACTGTTTTGAGGGGGAGGAAGGGGGGAAGCTAGATAAAGGCTATAAAAACACCTTATTTACAGCACTATCACTTTTTATTTCCATTCAGTGGTACAGTATAAATACGGGATCTGCTTGCAGGTGGATCACGTATCCCTGGAAGTAAATTTTGGTGAACAACTCCAATTCTTATAAAAAAAATCCAAAATATTTTATTTTACGTGACAAACAGAAGTTAAACGTTTTTGAACAGGAATGGACCAAATTTTTAAGCAATCATCAAGTTGTGCTCTGATTTTTGCCTCCTCGATTTTGCACCTGCAGTCAAGCACAAAATTGTGGGCACAGTCAATTGTGAGAGCATCTCACTGTTTGATTGTACCAGCAAATTAAACAGAATCTGGTGATGCCTGGCTGCTGTCTGCTGCACCCACCGTGGAACTCAAAGACAAAATTAGTTTGCTTTTTAAAATAAAAAGTGTTCGTATCTGAACAAAGTTCCCAGGGTACTTCCTGCATTTAATGGCACCTTCACACATTGGATTGGCTGAGGGTGGCCAAGAGACTCCTTTGTGAGCTGAACCCGCACTAAGATTGTTCTGAAAAACAAACTTATTTGGATTTACAATCCTAAGGTAAGCTTTCCTCCTGCATAAAGGTCAGACCCCAAGCTGAGTTCCAGCACCCCTTTTCTGTTGTGATCCTTTCCATCCTCGAAGTTCACAGCGAAGGCGAGTAAATACAAATATCAATTTGCTGAATTATTTACCTGCCTTGTGAGAGACAATGCAATAAATCTGTTTAATTTGCAGTTTTAAAACCTATGGACATTTGGCCATTACTATGGTTCACCCCATGGTGCCTGCACATTCAATGCCAGATGCTGTTTTCTTACCACCACCCCAAAAAAAAGTGCTATTCACAAACAGAGTAAAGTCTGCCCATCAGTTCAGCTTGACATTATGCTGCAGAGACATCTCTTTGTCACTGTTTTTACTTTATGACAGCTTTCAGGAGAAGCTATTACTACTCACGGTAGTAGATTTGACAGAGAAAAATATGACTTTGATAATTAATGTATGGTGACTTTGCTGCTCTTAGAGAGGAGCGGAAGACTCTCATCTTTATCCCATTTCTGTTATCCCATAACACATTTTTTGAAGTCAGCAGCAGTAACAGGCTACCATGAACAGCAAAGTGGACCTGTTTGAGGCCTCTGTGCCATCCCAATCTGATTGTCTGCTTGTAGTTTTGGGAACACAAACTCTTGCTTCCATATGGAATACAGGCATTCATCATGCTCTGAGGCCAAGACACTTCCCCCTCTTTCCTACGGCTTCTGCAGTTTCCTTTCTTCAGGACTCCTGTTTCTCTTCTGCTCTCTCCCTCCTTTTCTCCTCACGCAAAAGGAAGTTGTTCTTGATATTCTTACAGTTTCGTGAGGGGACATTTTGGTGAAAATTGTCATGTATTCATGAAGTTGGTTATTCCAGTATTTTGTAAATGACAAGATCATGGAATGGTTTGGGTTGGAAGGGACCTCAAAGCTCACCTCATTCCATCCTCTGTCATGGGCAGGAAGCTGCTCCAAGCCCCATCCAACCTGGCCTTGGACAGTTCCTGGAATGGAATCTTCACAAGTGAGACACTGAATTCTTGCTCAGTGCCTCTTCCCCTGATGCTGCTACAGCTCAGTAAGGCCAGCCCATAACCCTTAACTGGGGTATACTGGGAAAAAATGATTACTTCATTTCTGTGGGAAGAGAAAAATAGCACCAAAGGGAAAGGTAAAAGATTATTGGATCATCCAGAGATTACAGTACTGTGAGAAGATACACTGTTTTAGGAGAGAGTAGTCAATGATACGTAAAATTTCATTAGGATGGCCTCTAGACTTTGATATAAACCAGTCAGTTCACCCAACTCTGAGCTGGCTTAAACTGAATAGCATGTATCATTTGATTCATATTAATAAGAAAATAAATTTCCCTTTCCACCCAGAGAGATCAAATAGCATATAAAAGTTATTGCAGATCCTTTTTATTATTATTTTTTGAGTAAGACTGATGAGTTTGTTCTATTTCTAATATTAGCCAGAAGTCTTATGGAGATGAGAAAGATGTAAATGTTTCCCTGAGAATTAGTCAAACAAAACAGTAAATAACCTCAAAACTTTGTTTTGTTCTTCTAAAGATTGAAAAAATAGAACATTCTTTGCTTTCTTGTCCTCCTTTCAGTCTCTGGTGGGTGAGATTGCCCATGTTTGTAGTTAGGCAGCTGGCTAAAAGTCACGATAAAAGCAAATGTTGTAAGTACAAAGCACAGAAAAGCCCAAGTCTTCCTTTAATGCTTTACTAGCACTTCACTAATAGGCCCATGGGGTGCAGTCAGTCAATAATAACCCAATAAAATCAATAACGATAAACAAGAGTCAGTGTTCTAATAAAAATAGAATTTTTAAAATCCAAACCAGCTGTTCCAGTGTTATGTACAAACACAGGCCTGGTGCAAGGGTTCGCTCTGTTTCCAAGTATCCGTGTTCAGCTGCCAGTCCCACACGCAGTTTCCTTGGAGGAGGCAGAAGTGATGGACAACACATCATCAAACTTTACGGCCAAGGTGAACACACCCAGTTACTGCTTGCTTTCTTCTGTGGTTTTAATGACACTCTTCAAGTGTGGTTGGTTTTTTTCATATTTACTTCGTGTGGTTTATTTGACACAAAAACTGGGAAGATTTTTCTCCAGTATTTTCCAAGCAGAAGAGAAGACTATCTATAAAGACTTTGGTCAACTATGAAACACCTTCCTTTAGGGTTAAAGTTGGACCTTTTCTATATAACTACCCAGGCAATAAATTCACTGGTTTTGTCCCCAAAGGAATGGCCACACACTATGGAAATTCATTTGAGGAGGGAATGTTCTGGGGAGATGAGAAAGAACAGAACTGAAGAATCAGAGGTAATACTTTGGCTGTCATGCAATTAAGAAAGATCTGCTCTTATTATTTTGTCTGAGAACACCACTTTTGCTTTTAGACTCCACAGACATCTAAAAACTGAAGTATTTCAAACTGGCGAAAAACAGCAAAATGCATCTCAAAAATAAGTCACAGGTTACTCTGTACTGCTCAGAAAAAGAGATTCTTCCAGCCTTGGAAGGTTCATTGCAATCCTGCCCATGAACTATGGCCATTCTACCGGAAGGTCTAAGACCAGAGGCTCAATCCATTTCTTAGGGAAAAAATTAACAAACTCCAAGCTTTATACAGCTTTTAAGATTAATGAAATATGTTAGGAAGATTAATTAATAGTTTCTGACTTTAGAACCAAGCTTTAATATTATTCCTTTGATGTGTAGAGTTTCATTTCTTTTTACAGGGGAGAGAATTGAAACACAGGTTTGTGCTTCATCCCAATCTCATACATCACACAAAGCTTTGGAGTACTTTGATTTTCCCACTAAAGGGACCTCAGTTTCCAAAAAGAAATACAGGACATTGGAGACCAGAAGTGGCTCAGCCTAGAACAGATACCGCTGATGAAAAAGAAACTACTGCTAGAAAACTACAGCTGGGAGATGGGTGGAATCAGAGAACACACAAAAGAAAGCTTAAACAAATACCAACCATCTGCACAGAGTAATGTTCAAATTTGTAACTACCACAAAGAGAAGGGAATGAAAGACAGGGAAAGGCTCTTAGCAAATGGAGAGTGACTAAGTGGATTGGACACATCCACTAAAAATTTTCCTAAAAAATTTTTGCAAGACGAATTTTTCACCTGACTTGTTTTGCTGAGTGTTTGGCCGGTGCACAGTTAAAGTCTGACCAGGAACTGTTACACAGAGGTTCTATCAAAACAGTGCAAAATCTGGTGTCAGATTGACACCTTCTACTCAAATATAAAGCTGAAGGAAAATAAAGAGGGTTTTAGCTCACTTGCAGTCACATAGGTAAGAAAGGAAGTCACAAAGGCTACAACTCCTGAGAAAAACATCTGGCCAAAGATGATTTTCAACAATTACACCATAGTTGGATATCCTGATAAAAATTCTTCATCAGACAGACTTGGCTCTCATTTATACTCAAAAATCCACCCCTCTAATGGCACAAAGGACATGCCCTATCTTTTTCCTATCTACCCTTAGACATATTTTCTTAACTGGGTGATGAAATTTATCTTCTAATATACAGCTTCTTCTGAATGCTCTCTGACAAACCCCATCAAAAAGTGCTCTGTTCTGCTCCAATCATGTGTAGAGTAATGGTTTACTCATTTTCTGCATGAAAAGATGGGCACAGTACTTTGCAGAAACTATCAAACCTCTCATTTCTTGTGCTCTTCCTACAGTGCTCCTTTTGCCAACATCATTAATTGCACATGCCTCTGCCACATATACTAAGAAACACAGGCCTGGCCAAAAGCAGTTCCTGGCACCATCACCACTCTGATATATGCATTTCAGCTTAACAATATTATCAACACACGGCTTTGAGTCTTACTCAAAAAAAAAAAAAAAAAAAGTTTCACCATCTCTGCTACTAAAGAAAGGAAAAGTTCTCCAGTTTGAGGTATTGTTTAAGAGAGAGCAGAGAACACCTTATTAGCACCAACTGAGAGGCCACAGCTTATCCTTTTGGCTGGGGTAGAGTGGTACGAGGTTTCTAATATCCTTCAAGACATCCATTATTTTACCACAGAGACACAAGGCCAAGCTTTTTGTGCATTTTTATGAGGGAGAGGTGTGGACGTCCAATCAGACGGAAAGGCGCGGTTACGTGCTCGTGAAATGAATTACACCGACGTCTGTTATAAATCTTTAACACAGCTCAGGAGATCAATTAAGATGTTCAAGCAGCTACAAAAAGGATGATTGAGGCAAATGGTAACATCAGGATGACCATATGGTAAGGGAACGCTAGAACTGCGTGGACGTAAAACGCGAGCCATCAGAGCGCCACTGCTAACAAAACAGCGAGCGGGAAATGAGGCAAGATAGCGAGAGGAATAGCAGGAGGAGGGAAGAACAGTATGGGATGCACATGCCGGATTCAGTGATATCAGATTTAAAGAAGGGCTAAGTGCCTTCTTCCAACAAGTCACAGGTTCAAGGTGTCGGCATGATGCAGAGTTGACAATTCCAATCCCAACCCCAACTGTGCGGGTGAAGCCATGGCTGAATGCTTAGAATAACTGTATTCAAAACAAGACCATCCGCTGTAAACAGCAGTGACTTTATTATCCTTCTCCTGATCTGCAGGGATGGAACGAATTAATTGACTGGACCTTTTGAACATCTCAGACATTTCCTCTCGAGATTGCTCCTTGGGCTGCAATTCCACGAGCCATCATCTCTGCATGACACAGCGGCCCATGGACAAGCTCCTTCCCGCGCAGTTGTGTCATCATAAGGTGATAACAGCACCATTAACTCATATCACTGCTGCTCTAAGGTTAGAAGTCTTTCATTTCCTAAGATTATTCAAACTGCTGAACTGCAATAGACAATTGAGCCTAACCTTGCCCAGCAGTCCTAAATCCATAGTGGGAATGAAGGCAGCAGCACAAGGTGCAGAACATCCTCAACACCTGATTAGGAAGAGGAAGCACTGAAGAACCCACCTTTTGCAGAGCACTCTTCCTTCTCCAAGCAAGGAGAAGCTTGTACAAGCTAATACTCTAGCTATCCACAATCTCAAGAATATATAAAATAATTCCATCTTTAGTTACACTGAGTTCTGAAGATAAGGTTTACTAAATCTGATGATTAAGATCATTTCCCTCCCACACTTACTTTAAGAATTGATGTTAAATAATCATAATAAAAATATTTCTCTCACATTTTATAAAGTTGGGATTGTTTCACACTCTTTGTTGTCAGAAAAACTGAAAGGAAATAATGGATATTAGACCATATTTAGCCCCATTCTTAACAAATTGTACTCAGGTGCCAAAAGTTTAAGACTATTGAATATCTTTAGTATTTATTTTTCAATGATCCATCTTTAGATTAGGCTCTTTCCTCTTGCTACCCCAACACTGCATGAAATTTCAGAAATATGGTCATTTTCAATGTTAAAAAACACAAGAAACATTTTGATAGAAAAATTAATAAATTTACAAGATAATGCTACTGCCTACCCAGTATACAATACCTTTTAAAAGGAGGGGAAAATTGAATAAATTATTTTGCTTTCAACGCTGGCTTGCAGTGACTGGAGTCAAAACTGGTGAAAAATGAAGTTGCCAAGGTGAAGGAGAGCATTAAGACATTTTGAAAATTAAGTTCTAGATACAGAAATATCGCTAGAAAGATTTTTATTGATTGAGAGTTATTCTTTTTTTAGTTTCTGGGCGTGTCCTGTTCTACCCCCAGAGACAGATGCAAGGGCTTTATTTTTACACACCTTTCAGTCAGTTGATAACCATGTGAGCACCTGTCAGAAGTTCAGCAAAAGATCCAACAAACTCACTTGACTTAACAGGAAACTGAGGAAAGAAGGTCAGGTTGATGTCTGAACAAATATTTTGTGCCACAGCTTAAGAGGACACATATTTAGAGAAGATTTAGATTAAAGAGATATTCTTTCTGGTGAGGACAGTAAGGCCCTGGCACAGGTTGCCCAGAGAAGCTTTGGCTGCCCCATCCCTGAAGTGTCCAAGGCCAGGTTGGACAGGGCTTGGAGCACCCTGGGACAGTGGAAGGTGTCCCTGCCCGTGTCAGGGGATGGAATGGGATGAGCTTCAAGGTCCTTTCCAACCCAAACCACTCTGTGATAATTGTACATGATGCAGTAATAGGCCAGATCAGTCAGGCATCTCACTCCTCAGATCCTAAAAACCAAACCTGTCCATTCTGCCACAAAGAAACAGCCAAGAAAGGTTTGGGAACACCTGATTTGGGCATCTTATCACAAAGCAACCAGATAGTTTTTGCTCCCCTATGACTTGGGCACAGAGCCCTGATGGCAGCTCTCCGACTCTCTTCAACAGAGCAAACGCTGAATTTCTGCCTCTAGTGGAGGGAGAAGCAAATAAGTGGGGGAAATAGCATCCCCTGAGTGATTGCCAAGAATTCCCACAAAAAATAAACACAGTCTGGTGGTTATGTTCTTAACAGCTGTGTTAATGGGGTTAAAGAAACCTTAAAGAAACTCTGTCTTTTTTTAAATGTGCCCTGTTCTTAAAAACCTGATACAGTACAAGTTTTGCTTTTAAACCCGGTGTGGTTTGCAACTGAGAAAAGTGCCACTCCAGCAGGCATGGAGATTCCTGAGGGAATGTGCAGGGGGCCTCTGTCTCGGGAGAGCCATAGGCTGCAGGCAGGACAGCAATTTCCAGCACTGTGGAAAGTTTCAGTATCTTCTTGCAGGGCTTTGCTTGTCACAAGCTCTGAGTACCTGGGTAGAGCAGCTCTATGTGGCACCTCATTATTCTCTACTTCCTTATATACCTTAATTTCAATGATACAGACATTAAAGTCAGATTTGGGCTTTTTTTAAATCATGACTGATGTTCCCTCTATTGAAAACTCCAAACAAAAAACCCAGCAGCACAAAACCAAAATAATGTAGAACAAAACAAGTATTTCTCACTCAGGTTTTGTTTCGCTTGTGCAAAGAGCGCAGGGGATGAAATTTAGTATAAGGAATTACCACCTCTGATCCTGTCCCCAGTCCCTTCTCAAAACAGGCAACGGTCCCAGTTCAATGCCAATAAAACCATTTTCCTTGAAATAAAGCATGGCAGGGAACCCCATGGAAGGCACCAAAGCAAATGAAAAACAACTCCATGGATTGCAAACTGTAGGTACTTCCCAGTGATTACAACATTAGCTCTTGCTTTCTCAACTTATTTATTGGTATTTCATAGCACTTAAGTTCTTGTGGCATGGCCTCGGTATCCATTGTTATAGCATGTTTGTTATTGAATCCTCTGGATTTCTGAGGAGGTAGAAAAGCAGCATTTACTGAGCAAAACTGTCTCCTTGGCTTTGTTAAGGTAGTTCAGAGCCTTAGAGTAACATCACTTTCACTGCCTTTGGTGTGTGCTTCGGGCCTAGTGAGATCCATCGGCATTAAAAGGGGACACACAGCACCCAAAATAAAGTTAACGCTCATTAGTTTAATTAAAATAACTCAGAGGAGAGAGAGTAGCTATTGATATCTCCCAGAGAGTGCAAGAACACGGGTTTTGTTTGCACACTGCAAACCTTTTACCCAGGTCCCCATCCTCTACAAGGGTCTAACAACCTCTCCAGAGCCTCATCCTCTGACACCAGTTCCACCTCTCATTTGTAAAAAAAATGATAAATAAACGTGGAAATACACAAGTTAACAGTCCTGTGCCTCTTTCATCTGGTCAGACTCCCCATCTGACACCTCTCTCCTGAGACCTCCAGGCATGACCCAGCACCGCTGCTGCCTTTGACACAAGGCCAGAGAGGATAAGGCAAGGGAGGTGGCCCTGGGGACAGAGATATGCCATCCCACAAAGGGACAACCACAGGCACTATGCAAGTTTCTTATCCCCTGCCCCTTCCTGGCTCACTCTGGCTGCTAAATACACCATCTCCTTTGGACAGAGAGACTGCCTTCACATTACTCCTCTGTTAGCACAGTTAACAAAACAGCCATTATCCAAATCCCAGGCACACTTTCACACCAAGGGCACCACTGCAGCCTCACCAAAAAGGCCAAGGAGATACTTTTCAAGCTATAATCAACCTGTCAAAAGAATACAGTATTCCACAACACCTAGGACAGAAAAAATAAAACAAGTTCTCAGCACAAACAGCAACAGCAGAGGGTGTCTCCCTGAGCAGTGTATCCTGAAGAACAGTGAATCATTCCAATCTCATTGCAAATGTCAGATGCCTGATTCTCCATGTCATCTGTGGCTCTGAAATGGTCTCAAGCAGGACCTGCTGTCGCTGTAGGGGGTGAGCAGAGCTGTCACAGGAGGGATGGAGAGCACAAAGCTGCGCAGGGCCGGCAGCACGAGAGGCCTTTGCACCTCGCTGCCATCAGCCACGGCTGCACAGACACGCTGGGGCCTTTCCTGGAGAGCTGGGACCCTGCCTGCAGCCAGGTCTGTGCCCACAGAGGAGCTGTAAACACCCACGCAGATTCTCAGTTGGAGCACCCACTACAGGTAATGTGGTGTCTACGGTTATCAGAAACGCAAGTTCCTCCTCTTGGTGAGGTGCTGAAACAGGTATCCCAGAGAAGCTGTGGCTGCCCCATCTCTGAGAGCATTCAGGGCCAGGTTGGATGGGGTTTTGAGCAGCCTGGTGTCATGGAAGGTGGCCTGCCTGCAGCAGAGGGGTTGAAACAAGATGAGTGTTAAGGTCCCTTCTAACCCAAACCATTCTGGGAGTCTACTCACAGTTAGAGATGGACATGCTCAGATTGAGGCCAGCATTGCAGATTCCAGCTGCATTTCCTACAGCTGGCATCATCTGTATCATAGAATTGTGCCATGGTTTGGGTTACAAGGACCTTAAACATCATCCCATTTCACCCCCTACCATGGGCAGGGACAGCTTCCACTATCCCAGGGTGCTCCAAGCCCTGTCCAGCCTGGTCTTGGACACTTCCAGGGACGGGGCAGCCACAGCTGCTCTGAGTAACCAGGGCCTCCCCACCCTCGCTGCCAAGGATTTCTTGCTAATATCTATTCTAAACCTGCTCTTTGTCACTGTAAAGCCATTCCCCTTGTCCTGTCACTCCAGGCCCTTGTACATAGTCTCTCCCCATCTTTTTTACAGACTCCCTTCAGAGACTGAAAGGCTACAGCTGAGTCACCCTGAAGCTTCTCCTGTCCAGACTCAACAAACCCTGTTCTTTCAGCCTTCCCAAGGGTAGGTGTGGGGTCTCCAACACACAACTGCCTTGGCAGCTGTGACTCCATCAGCCACATAGCAAAAAGACCATTTTGAGAATAAGTATCACCAGCTTCCGGGTGACATCAGCGCAAGGTATTTTCTCTGCAAAGCAGAAGGAAGAAGATAATAGAAGAAAAGTCATGGAGATGATCCTACTGCAACTTGTGCATGCATTAGTGGCCATGTAAGAATTGGAATAATCTCCTTCCCAGCCGAGTCCTAGCAAAGCTAAAGGAGAGGTTTAGGCCTCCACAGACACATCCCTCAACTTCTACTCCATGCACATTAGATGCCCTCAGGGAGATGTTGTTGCAGCTGTGCCTGATCTTACCTTTGAGCAAGTTTTTTTCTTGCTGCCCTGAAACTGCCTGAAAGCAACTTCTTTTAACTATTTAATTAGAGGTGACTGCCGCTGCAGAGTGTGGGCTTGGGAAATAAGTCAATTTTACATTCCCACCTGGAGCACTACAGTGCTGGCATCCCAAGAATGGAGCTCCATCCAACGCAGCAGGGAAAAGGTTGGAGAGGCTACAGGAGACTCCCGAGCTGACCACGTCCCAGAAGGGATCAGGGCCCTCTCTGCTTGTTCTGCTCTACGCCCTGCCAGTGTTTCAGCTGAAGCCACAGGCTAGAGGTGGGCAATAGCTCAGCCATATCCTGCTTTGTTCAGAAAAAAGGACATGCAGACTTTGCAAGTGCGAGCTTGTCTTTAAATAAATGCACACAAACTGAAAATTATCTTCTACCAGGCAAGGAACCCTTCAGCTTTAGAGTTTCAAAACAATCTCTCCCCTTTAAGTAACTTCTCTGATTTTTTTTGTTACAGCTTGAACACCAAATTCAGCAAAATCCCCTGCTTTTTTCTCTCCTAACTCTGGCTGAAAATCGTGAACCAAAGCGACTATCAAATTTTTTGGGGGGAAAAGATTTGGATCCAACTGTGGTCAAAAGCAACAGCTGTAAGAACAGACCTGCCAAGGAGTCTCCCCTGGCCCCCAGACTTTGGTACCAATTCTCCCCGACACAGCCTGATCCCAGAGAAACCTGGGGAGGGAAATGAGCAGGACACCTCTGCAAGGGCAAGAAACGCTGTGCTAGATCCTTCAAAATGGGAGGACAGGTTTTACTACAGCACCTTCACTATCCACATGCAAAATAAAACTCATGAGAAGAGTCAAAGGGAATGGGAGACCCCACCACTGGGCAGGAGACAGTTTAGTCAAGACAGAAGGCAGCCTTGAATGTTCAAAGAGCTGTTCTTTGGCCCCTTCTTCTCATACCAGATGGATTTTCTGGCTGAGATTTATCTGTAATTTTCCTCATAGCTACTTTACAGAGGGAACAGAGCAAAGAAACTACTTGGATCTGGTTTCTTAGAACAGGAGAGAGAATATCCTCAGTGCTGTTTTGGATCTCGTTAAGTCACAGGAGGCACCTTACCCCTTACCTCCCAGTTCAAGTGTTCGTTGCATTTCCTTGATCACAATCCAGTTTTTCCACTTGACTCTATATTCCACAAAAGAGCTTGATTAGGTTCAAAAGTGGAGCTCAGGAAAGCTTCAGAAAACCTCCTGAGTCTCTTAAACGTGTGAGCTAGAAAATCCATGTGTTCCAGGTCTTCACACCAGAACGTGGGAATACCAGCTTGCCCCAAAGCTGGAACTAATCCAGCAACCTAAACACCATCAAACTAGGAATGCCTGGAAAGAGACTCCACACATCCAGGTTTTTCATCTGGCCTCACCCAGTGATGTGCTGGCACAGCCCCAAACGTGCCAAAATGCTTTTTGGTGTTCTAATCCACTTTAAAGCCCTTGCACAGAGCTCTATTCCACACTTCCCAAATCCCCTTTTCTCTTCAGCAGACAAAACCCCGATTGTCATACATTCCAGAAATGCCTTATGTTTGTTCCTAAAAGCAATGACGGCTCCACTGTCATTTTTTGGATGTCAACAGTGTCACATACCAATGACCTTCTCACCTGATCTCCATGTGGAAAGCAAAGGGGCTACAACAGTGTTACATAAATTGCTCCCTGCAAGCAGACCTTTCTGCAGTAAAGTAGAACAAGTCAGAATTCCTGTACTTTCTGAGTCTTTAAGGATGAATTCCAATTTGGTGGGGTTTTAGGGGAACAAACAAGGACCTGGCTTCAATGTGTACATTATCCCGGACTGCTGAACTAAAAGAAATGACACAAGATTTGTGTCACCCACAAAAATCTGGCACTGGGTAGTCCCCCCAGCTATCCTGAGAACACTGGTTGGACACTGAGCTCGGCAGAGCTCCAACACTGAGCCAAAACCTCCTTGATAGCCCAAAAAACCCATTGTGTAGGGGGTGCCTGTGTAGAGGAGACTCCTAAAACCTGATCCAAAGAGAGTCAGGAAAAACTGGACTGGAAGTTATTAATAAAAATCCATGTGCCTCAAAAATAGCCATAGGATAATTTCTCTACCAAGTTTTAGCCAAAAAAACTTTTAAAACTACTTATAAAGTCATTAAACCAGTCATTTATTCTTGCTGTCCATTTGCTTGTGAGTGTAGCAGAGACTCACTTTTTTCATGGTATCACTCCAGTACTGTATTTTCCTTTCTTTACTTTCAAATATTCCCACTTCCCATGAATTTTAATGCCACATATCAGTTAGGAAAAAAACAAACCAACATACTCAGAACACTGAATCCAGTAAGTTGTTTTTGGAAACTCTTGGAAAACTGTAACACTACCGAAAGGAACATAAAAAAATAAGTGATCCCTAAAAAAATAAAAAAAGGAAACCCCCTACACACACATGCACATCCTGATTCATTCCCCTACTACAGCAGACTTTAAGGAGAATATACTTCTATAAAAGAAACATATCCTCACTTTTGAAGCCATTTTCAATATACACAGAAATAGTATTTATACCTCCTCCATGCCTTATCTTCTACAACTTACATCTTTTACTGATGCTTACAGCTGCCTCCCCCTCAAACACTGGGTCTATTCTTCAGTGAAAGCCTTTCTAAAAATACAGAGGTGGAAAATTACCTTGCACTTTAAATCTGTTATGTCATTGAGGACGGGAAATGAGAAATAAGGGAGTTTGGAAAGACACTCTCAGGCCAGAGAGATATTCATCTGTAATACAAACCACGCAAACATGTCACCTCCAAGAGGTGCATAAGGCATAAAAGCAGTTTAACGATACACATGGCGTTCTGCAAGCCCAAAATCTTGCAGGGTCATCGTCATTTCCATCCTGCCACAGAGGTTACAGGCAACGGGGCCACAGCATTCCCCAGGACCTCAGAAGTGACCTCCAAATTTTTTGTGTGTCCCTTTCATGCCGTTTCCAGCTCCTGTGTGGCCAGCCCAGCATCCTCATGATCCATGAGCCCCACAGTGTGTCCCTTCTGGGAGAGGGACACCACACAGCCACCCACGGCCCCAGCAAGACAGGGCAGGGACTAGAAGGAGGAATTATCCCAACTTGCCTTGGAAGATTAAATGCTATCTCCCAGATTTTTTCTTTTCATGCTGACAAAATATTGTTTTTCACTGTTTCAAGGATCAGGTCCTTCTAAGATTAAAAAAAAAAAAAAAAAAAAAAAAAACAAAAAAAAAAAAAAAACCACACCCAAAAAAGTGTAATGATTGCAAACACTGATTTTTATCCACGGAAAACTATGTGCCAGGAGACAGCAGCAAGGGTGCATCAACTTCAGTGAACTCACTGCCAGAGCAGCTTCCTGAAGTTATTACAAAATTCAGCTTCAGACTGGTTTGCAAGAAGACCACAAACCTTAATTAGTGCAATAACAGGGGAGTGGGGGAACAAGCCCAAAGCCTCCTTCTGAATAATTGTCTATTTGTTTATCGCTATCGCTTCCACAGGCTAATTATTTGCTTAAGAAAATACCTTTAAAAAGCCTCTTGTAAAAAAAAATAAATTAATTAATTAAAAAAATCAGCCATTTGTTTTTCCAGTGTGGGGTTTACACTTCTAAGTTTCAGCAACACAACATACCAGATATTTGATGTTACAGATGGTTGTGGGAAACCAGAAATACTTGAGGGAGGAAGGGCAGGCTGTATTTTTTGTATCTCTTATCAAGAGCTGATGCCTTTTCAGCAAGAAATTCAGCAGAATCGCAGTGGCTCGCCAGCACTTCTCCAAACCTGAATGAAGAGGCAGCTCCAGAGGCCATGTTAATTGTGCTGGAGTGCCTGCTAATGTCATATTGTAAGTTGCACTTGTGGCTCTAAAATGAAAGCAAAAACTTTATCGTTTTATTTAAAAGTTTGGTGGCACTCAGGACATTCTTGGGATGCACCTGAGAAGTGGCAAAACCCAGACCCGCTCTTCCATCCCCTGCCACCCCCAGCTTTTGCACAGGTACCAGGTCTCTCTTCCACATGTTCCAACTCTCCCTTTTTTGTGTTAACAATTAATTATGACACATCCTTCAATTAGCATTCCAGCCCTGCGCTCAATGACCCACGTGCCTCTGAAACAAGGGCAGCTCCATCCCTCCCGGAGGAGCCACCAGAACCCTCCGTGCAGGTTCCGAAGGGTTAATCCCCGAGCGAATTCTTCAGATGTGTAATTTAATACTTCATAACTGCTGAAAACTGGAGCCCACATAATTTATTTTCTTTGGTCTGGGCACATTTGCCTCATGCTTGGCTGTGGCTGACTTCAGAGAGACACACCTAAAGCCCTCAAGTGTCCCAAGTGGCCCATGTCAGTTATGCAGAGAGATTGTGGTACTTGGAGGCAGCCCAAGGATTAGGTGTTCCTGAGAAGGTTTTTTTGGCTCCACAAAGCCCACGGATGTCATGGGAATAAGGCCGCGCTCCTCCCGCCGCCCCGAAGGCCGCGGATCCACGGGGGATCCAACCACTGCGAGACAGCCCTCGCACAAAGGTACCCGTTAAAACAAATACAACGTGCCACCAAAAAGCACGGAGAGGGAAGGAGGAATTGCTGAGCAGAGACGGGGAAACAATTGCTTCATTGTGGAACCGGAGCGAGGAATCGCAGATCCGAGCTCCACCTACAGTCCCCTTTGCAAAGCTGACTCCAGCCCTGGCTTTCCTCCACTGCCTGCCCCCGAATTTTTTTTTTTTTTTTAAATACTTCTATTTTAATTTCTTTAACAATTATTTTCACTGCAAAAAAGTCATCTGCATTTCTATTTCCAGCCAAACCTGTACATAGCTAAAGGTACTGCATTGTCCCAGTACTTTTAAGGTTAGTTTACTTTCTGTATTTTGAAAGTAAATAGCCTGCTTTTTCTTGGAATTTATTTTAGGATTCTGTCTCTATCGCTGGCTTTCATTTGCACCAGCTTCATATCGTCTGACAGTATTTCACATTTTTATTGCAGCTTGATTGCAGTGCAGTAGTTTCATCATTCCAGGAAAAGAAAATATATATAAAAAAATGTTTGCCTAAATTGTACTCTTGCCCTCCTTAAAAAAAAAAAAAAAAATCAAATTAAATCAAGCTCCAAACATGATTGGGGTTGCAACTTTTAAAAGCAGTAGCCAGCCTCTGAAAGCATCAAGGAAAATATTACTATTTTCTACTTTAAAAAAAAAAAAAAAAAGAAGCCTTGGACACAAATTCAAGCTTTGATGTTGGTGCTATACAATAGTGTATCTCCTATAGAATCTGTTTGTTTGAGGCAGAGCGTGGGTCACACACGGGAACTGGTGGCCTGGTCCCCAGCCTGGGTCATCCTCGTGACCTCACTGCACTCAGATGGAGCTGCAGGAGGCAGCAGGGCCGAGGTCACCAGCCCGCACTTCCCACCCCAGGGAATCTCACACAGGGTTTTCACTCCCATCCCATCAGCTGGGACGCAGCTTTCCCAGGAAGGAGATGGAAATCCCTCCTGAAAAAAGCTGGATGTACATCCACTGGCCTTCAGCAGTTTGTCTGGGCAGGTGACCAGTACAAGGCCAGCCTCCCCACACCATCCATGGGGAGGAAATGCCACTGACTGGGCAAACAGGACAGAGCTATAGCCAAAATTCATCTCCACCAGACCCAGAAGGGATTAGAATATTAAAAGGTGTGGTCCAGCTTCTGTGCAACTCCTTCATTCATCTTAATGGTTGGGCTCGATGATCTGAGAGGTCTTTTCCAACCTGAACAACTCCATGATCTCCTGCCACCTCATATACCTTATGTGTGCACCTTATACAAGGAGCTCTGTTTCTTAAATGACAGAAGAAACCAAAAATAGAAGAAACAGGTCCTTTGAGCACATTGTGTTCCTTTCTGTTAATTCAGGCCCACCCAAGCCCCTGTGCTGGATCAAATCAGTGAGCTCCATTTGGTACTCAGTCTCCTGGCAACACCAGGTCTGTCAAGAAGTGGAAGCCCCCTTCCATTAAAGAAATTCCTACATTCAAATTCCTGCCATAATATTGAAAGACACAAATTGGGATGGTACACCAAGTCATGAAAGGAGAAAAGGAGATGAGCAAGACAAAAAAAAGGAAGATTTCACTCAGAATAAGGTAGGAAACCATTAATTTGTTAATTTGTAAAAGGATCTTAGGTGCTACCACGATCTACTAACACAAAATAAAAGAACGGAGCACCTCCCTGCTGAGGAGAGGCTGAGGGAGCTGGGGCTGCTCAGCCTGGAGAGGAGCCCCAGCTGAGAGGGGCCCTCAGCCCTGGGTGTCCCTGGCTGCAGGGAGGGCTCAGGGCAGGGCCCAGCAATTGGCACCAGAGGAACAGGCAAGAACTGATCCCAGGAGTTCCACCTGGACAGCAGGAAGAACTTTCCTGTACATGACCAAGCCCTGAGCAGAAGCCAGAGCGGGTGTGGAGTCTCCCCTACTGGAGATATCCCAGAGCCATCTGGACACAATCCTGTGCCATTGCTCTGGGATGACCCTGCTGGTGCAAGGAGGTGGCACCAGACAAGCTCTCTGTGGTCCCTTCCAGCCTGACCCACTCTGTGATTCTGGGGAAAACCCTCTTATGCACTCAATATATGTGAAAGAGCAGAAAAGGAATTTAAAAACTCTCCAGATCTTGTGAGAATTTTTAATGACTATTATTATTATCTCACTTCGTGGTCCAATATGTCCAAAATTTACATAACTCCCAAATGACAGTCTTGCATCCTAGGTGACAAAGCCAAGTAGGAAAGACTGAGCAATTTGGATGCCAGCAGGAGCTTTGGAAATGGAATACTCTGTTCCATCTCCTGTGCAGCACTTCCCCAGCAGTTCCCTCTCTGTGCACACTTTTACGAGGCAGATATTTGACCTGTTACACCATGATACATAAAATAATAATAAGTAATGAGTGGGTGGGTGATCTCACCAGTGTCTTTAAACCTCCTGCAATGTGTGGGTTACGAGGTTTGAATCACACAGAAGTAGCACCAAATTTGCCTGCTGCTTCAAAGAAACTGGAGGAGAAGGAGTGGCCAACTCCTGAGGAATAAAGGAAATTAACAAAACGTGAAACAAGAATGAGATGAGTAGAATAGAAGCTATAACTAAAACAAAGCAAGAGTAACTACTTGTACATAAAAAAAGTAGATGGTGTTCAGTCAAGCTTCTGATGATTTTCATCCTTGACAAATGCTCCCCATTTGTGGAGAGGATATGTTGATAAATATATACTTAATCTTATCTGGAGAATAAAAGAACAGGTGACATTGATCCTTCTCATCACTGTCAACCAGAGCAACTCCCTGCCACAGCTCCCACACCAGTACAAACGAGACCAGAATTAACTCTGAAGTTCACATTACAAAAAAAAAAAAAAAAAAAGGAAAAAAAATTAAATTAATTAAAAAAAAAAAAAAAAAGGCACCCAGGCTGAATTTCTACCCCTCCATTACCCAGAGCCCCAGGCAGCTAGGACTCAAAGGAGGTTACTTTGCCATGAGGCTGCATGGCCAGGCCCTACATTTATGAATGAAATTGCTGCTTTTTTTCCAAATGTAAGATCTGAGACCATGGATGAGTGCCACCTTTTTTTCTTTCTACAAAACCCTTAGGAGCATGAGTGTGCTGTATTTCTTCAATTCAATGCTGATATATCTGATTTCCCTCCAGGACAGACCAAACATTAAATAACACTGAACAGGCTGAGTGCGCAGCTAAAATACTTGCACTGAAAAGTTTTCATTCTCAGCTTATTTCCTAGTTTACAAAAGCTCTTATCAAAAAAGCTCTCTAAATTGGAATTAGTTAGTGATCCAGGTCTCTAAAGCCCAGGGACTGGAAGTGAAGATTTCTTAATTATACCAGCAGGGGCTTGATTTCTATTCTTAGTGCAGCTGGGTAATGTTGTTAGGTTCTTGCAGAGCTCTCTTTCTCACTGGCAGGGGTAGCCCCTGGTTTACTTTGACAAAAATAAAAAGCTTTTGAAATGGAAGCGTCTTCACGTATGTAACAAAACACGTTCACTTCATACACACATCCAGCTCCTCAGCAGAGCCCAGGTTCCTTTAAAGCTCAGCAACTCATTACTTGGGAATCTAATCACCAGTCACAGAGTTTTCACCCAAAAAACTTTTGGTTTTTATTATTTTTCTCCCCATGGGCCTTTAAATACCTCTGTTTCTCTCTTCTTCCTTGGAGGAACCAGTTGCTCAGCTGTAAATGCTAAATCCTAAAAGGCTAAACACCAGCCCCATAACAAACTTTTGGGATCAAGACCCACCAGATCATGAGCAGCATCACAAGAACGCCCAGCGTTAAAAATATCCACTCACAGTGACTCAACTTCTGTATAAGTCACTTCCCTCCTGCATTACAGGGATGGACCCAGCCTAGAGAACAATAACCAAAATCAGCCTTGTACTTCACGTAGAACAAAAAAATTCTACCCCAAGATTGATATCGCCACAGATCAGCTCTAAAATCCTCAAAATATTCTAATAAAAAAAAAAAAACCTTACTGGATAAAACATGGTGTAAAATATAGCAACACAAGCCCACAGCTGCAGTTTAAATGCATTGAGGGTAAGGGGTGGGGGGAAAAGGGATATTAGTTTATCTTAAGGCTTCTGGATAGAACCCAAAAATCAGGCTGAATCCCCAACTAGGTCATATTTCTCTCATTAAAATATTTGATTCACACTGGCAATGTTCTCTGAAGATAAATGAACTCTGGACTCAGAACAAGGTAAAGCTGTAATTATTAAAGCAACTATTTAAATCTCAATTTGAGAGTCACTGGTCACCTTTGTGAGAGGAGGCTGGTGGTCAGCCTTGCTTTCTCCCCCTTTTTTGCCACCACAACACACAAAAAACTCCTGTAGGACGAGTCAACTGCACATCACAATGCAACTGGTGGTCACATGAGATGCTATTTTAAAAAAGGCACAGAAATTTTTCTATCTTTACATTCCTATCTGCTCAAGCTATTTTATCAAAACTCCCAACTTTCTTGCTGGGAAACTGTTCCCTCTTTGGTACCTTTTCTGCCAAAATCCAACTGTAACAACAAAAGTTTATAAACAATGAAAATTCCAGCTGCTTGACATCAGCAATGCGAAGCTTTCACTTCACACTGATACAAATATTTACCCTGAGCTCTGGCAAAGCTTTCCTTGCCCATGTCGCCCTTAATCATACATTTTTCCTTGATTGAGTTATGCTTTCCAGTACGTGATTTGCTCTGGTTTACTTTTTAACACATCCCAGAGGCTTCGTCAAAATCAGCTCTGTGCAGGCCATGTCATTTGGTAGCTGCCAAACGTGCTGCTCAGAAGGACCTTGGCAAACAGAAAAACAGTGTCTTTTTCTAACTGCTCTAATAAATGTGTTTGTTCTTTTCTGACCACCATTTATTTCTTAGATCCCACATATCCATAAAGCAATGAGCCAAGAAAGTAAGCAGAAACACACTCATTTTCCCTTTAATCTACTCCCTGGAGGCAATGCACTGACTCCTCTTACAGACACCTTATAGCTAAGAAGCTGCAAAGTATCAACGACTCACTTTTTATTATTATTTACGAGACAGAAAGGGTATTATCAGAGGGAGTAATAATAAAGGATCACTTGGTTGCCACTTTAATACTCGTAAAACTAAATACACAGGAGTCAAAACAAATGTAACTCTACCTGAGCAAATAGGATCATCACCAGCCATTCTGACAATTATAATTATTCTTCCAAGAGAAAGGAAATTTGAGAGATTTCTCAGTTACATTCACATAAAGCCAAGCGCAACGAGGAGGAAAATCTCATCTGCAACATCTAACATGGAGAGAAATTTATTTCAACCTATTCCTGAAAGTGGACCCAAATCTTAACCAGTATATTTTTGTTACCCTTTCTTTTTATACCTCTCTACATCCCACAGAGAGGACAAAGAAAAGCAGCAAAGACAAACGATGCTGAAGAACTCAGGGCCCTGGGCAGAAGTTTTCTTATTGTTTTTTTATTAATTAGATAAATCTTAAACGCAAGCCTGTGCTTGGTATACTACTAAAAGATGAATCAGCTCGCAGCTCTTCCTGTAGGTGGATCAGTCATCCATGGGAAGAGACAGAAAACTGCACCAGAAGTAGCTCCAAACAACAATCAGTGGTAGCCAGCAGCTTAGGAAAGAAAATCAGCACCATTTTCAGGCTGCAAACAAAGAAGAGAAACCTGAAATCCATGCAAATAAAAACGAGGGTCAAAGATGAAAATAAAGAACTTCTGATCCACCTGAAAACTAACTCAGGTATTCCGTATTGAGTTGTTATTTCAATAAAATGTTGGTGCATGAATTACAGGATCCCAGATGAGTTGGCTGAAACACAAACACTTTCATTTTGCATTTCAACAACCGTTCTCTTTTTTTTTTTTTTTCTCCTTTTTCTATCTAAAGTTTGCTTACCAGTGGTGTTTCACATCGAAAGCAAGAAAACTTAGCAAAATACTTTATGGTCCTAACAACTCACTCTAGTTCAGGTCAAAACTAGGCAGATTCATCAACCTTAGTGCAAACTTAATCTAAGAATTAAATATTTCAATAAAACAGAAATATTTTGAGAATTTTAGTATTTTGGATTTAAGAAAATTTTGCTTAGTTTATGTAAGACAAAACTTTATTGAAGCATGTATCTGCGAGTCTTGGGGTCCTGGCATCCACCACAGGTTACCACTAAGGCTTTAGGGAGAAGTGGCAAAAGGGAAAAGCAATCTGGGATGACTTTCGTGTGACAAATTGTTCAGCAAGTGACAGATTCACACTTCGGGCTGGTCACAGCACATGACTTCAGCCCAGCATCTGCAGTGAATTTTCACCTCTTGCTGAAGGGAGGGAATCACCCAGGGTGGTCCCTTCTCCAGTCCCAGCATGGCAGGAGAGAGAAGAGTGGTATTTGTGACATAACCACATTAGAAAAATCAACCTGGAGAATTCAGAGGACAGATGAGATCCAGTGTCTTACAGCTTCTGTACCTACCATTAGCATTAACCAGCTTCAGTCTTTGAAAAGATTTTTGAGTTTCCAGGTGCATCCTGAGTGTTTTGAAATCCTCCAGTGAAACCTCATTTAATGTCATTCAGAAGCCTCATATATTTCTATTTGCAATATATATATTTGAAATTTTTATACCAAAAATCACACTAGGGATATTTTAACATTTATATTAATGCAGTATGACAGGAGCCCAATAATTGCACATCTTGCGGTACTGTCAGCCTTACAGATATGTGTTTCCATCACTTGAGTTTCTGGTTTCATTTGGAAATAAAAATATTTTGACCTGATACTGGGGTGCCAGAATTCCCCTAAAGCAATGGGAAAAATGCATCAACAGAAAGAGCTAAAATGTAAATAACCCAAGTATCAAAAAATAGCAAAAAACCACCCCAAAACACAGCAAAATAACTAATTGCTTCATCTCACAACTATTGATGAGGTTTCCTTTATCTGTGTCTCAGCTGGTCATTCCTAAACCCCTTAAAGGTCAGTGCACATAAAAGATGCCTCTAGGAATTAATTCATTTCATTAAAAGGAAGAAACATAGAGCTTGATTCAGGTACCCAAACAAGATGACTTGTGGGTCCTGTAAGCTGCAGGACATAGAAATACGGATGGAGCACATCACCACCAGAGGATGCAGCAGGAGCTCCTCATTAAACAGGTATTTGTGGCCAAAATTCACTTTATTTACCACACCTTAGAAGGCAGAATCCATCTCTGTTGACTAATTTGGGGCTGGAATTAGGTGACCCTCAAGGTCTTTTCCAACCCAAACCACTCCAGGATAACGGTATCCCAGATGACATCCATGGTAAAGTACAGACAGGCAAAGGCACGGAGGTGAAACCCAACCCACGTGGCTCCCACAAAAAACACCCAACAGGTCACAACTAGCTGACCTGCCAAGAAAAGGGGAGTTTCACATGACCTCACAGGTAATTAACTCCTGTGACTAATGAACTAACAGGAAAACACACAACAACTGCAGCTTTCTGCAGATGAAATGTACCACCAAGAGTCCAAGGACAGACTTCCCATCCCCACATGCAAATTGCTGTTATTCCCAGAATTCATCTCATCACCACTCACTAATTAGAGGAAAAAACCACCAAAAACATATGAAGCTGAACAAATAAAAGACCCAAACAGATCAAATAGCTTATTCTTCAAATTACTGAAATGGAATTTTTTTACGTCACAAGTGAAATGCGCATTTTTGGACTGAAACCACTTTCTAATGCCTCCAAGGTTCACTCCAGAGTTAAAATTAAAAGCCCTTCAAGGCTTTTGATCACATTCAGGAAAATATCAAAACTCTACTCAGGTAAGATCTCGTTGTCAAACCAGTTCCATTTTTTACATAACAGTTTCACTGACTGAAAGAAGCTCAGGTCTGAACAAGTTAAGAGACCCTCACTTTAGTCTTAATTTCTTATTAATTCTAAGGGTTTCTGTTGCTGCAATGAAAAATTTCCAGATTTCCAACCCCAAATTTCACTATGGATTTCAGTAACTTCTCTGAAGAAGTCCCTGGAGTTTCATGGGACTAAACAGATATAACAAATGACACATGTATATTTCTTCCAAAGGCTTTTATGTTCTCTATTTTCTGTGTATTCTATAATACTTTCTCTCTCCATCAAATCTCATGAAGTCACCTATTAGTGTCTCTTCCCTCACAGTTGTCTCCTCACCATTTTCAAATTCTTCCCACAATCAGAAAAAAGATATTTTTCTCCTTTATCTGCGAACATCCATTTATTTTCCCTCTTGTGGTTCCAAGACTGCAAGAAATAAAGTGGAAATTTGGAAAAAAAAAAAAAAAAGTTGTTTTTTTATTAAAACAAGTTATTCTTCCCATTGATGGTGTCAGGAAATTCTCTTGTAGCAGTTCTCTGTCATTCCCAGGTGGAAAGTCAGTAGAGGGAGCACAAGAGCACACAGAAAAATGTTCAAGAACTACCAAAAATTTTTACTTATATCCAATCATTATTACTGGGGGATTTGTTTTCTTGAATATTCCCATCTGCCTCCCCAGTAAACACACACTTAAAAATTATATAAAGCAATCATGTTGTTTGGAGAAAAAACCAGACCCAACCCCCCCCAAAATTCAGCAGTGTAGATGAAGAGCTGGAAAGCTCTGTCTCACCAAACAGAAAATCAAACAACTTTTCTAAAATAAGCATCTTAACCATGATGCTGAGTTAATTCCTATTTTAGTAACTGCCACAAAGCAGTTCTGGCCATGGTCAGTGCAGAACTTGTAATACAATGTAATAATCACAGCAGAACTCAGCAGGATCCATCAGAAATGAGCAGCTCAGTCAAGACCTGGGACAAGCTTCGTTACATAACTGAAAAGCTGACAAAATCTGCTAGATTCAGTAATTAAACAGAAATCTCAGCCCACATGCACCCCAAACATGCTGAATTCCCAAAGTTTTTCAAGAATTCCTCATGTCTCACTGCCGGAAATCTCTGGACTCAGCTTGAGCAAACTTGGAACCATTTATGGGTTTTTTTATCAAAACTATGGGAAATTCAATTATTTTTCATGGTTTTGGCTCGACATCAACTACAACACTGCATTTCTGTGCATGCTTCATTTCAACATTTCAGTCATATTTCAGAGCATGATCAGGGGGACAAAGTCCTTCCTCATATCATTGGATATAAATCCAGAGGAACGACAGCGATTTTATTGGTGCTCTTCCTGTGTTACACTATTTTAAATGAAAAGTTTAATGTGCTTATCAAGGCTGAAGGGGAAAAAAACCCCAGACGACTCCACCATGAATCCCTCCAAACCGTGGAGCTGAACATTCCTCTCATTCCTGTGCATAAAACTGTGTTATCCTTTGGTTTACAAATCCCTACCAGAGGGCTGAACACAGTTACATGACTAAGGACATGCAAGATTATGCTCTTCCCATCATTTTAAATTAATTACATAAAATTGTGCTCTTTAGTCACGACAAAGTTCTTTGAAGACCCAGTAGCTCATTTGGAACAGCTTTAAAACAGTGAAATATCCCACTCTAGATTATTTTTCCCAAAAGTAGACAATTCAACCAAAACAAAGTATCTTATTGTTATATTTTTGCTTCCCATCCAAACCAACCAAATCCCTGTGAAATAAAAAATATTAATATTTTTATTTGGAATATTTTTGCACAAGAAGTATGGAGGGCTATGGTTTTGTGGAAAAAAGGAAAGGAGACACACAGGGGGAAAGAAAAGATAAAAGATCACAAAAGTTTTCAGTTGATAAGTGTGGTGTGCATTAAACTTTTCCAGAACTGCTACTTCCTTTTTTCCTTCTGCACCAACACCGCTCACACCCAAAGTCCTGCGACAGATATTCCACCAATTAAAAGAAAACAAATCCCTTCCAGTCTTTGCATCTTCGAGGAATTTCTACTTGGACACTAAAAATTCCAGCAAAACTTTTCTTCCTTCTGCTCCTGATAGAATCACAGAATCAAAGTCCAAATACCCAGCTCAAGGGTAGGGCTCATATTAAAGCCCATCCAAGCATCCAGAAGGAAATGAAAACAAGGAACTTCTGCAATATTTAAGTACCTTGGTATTTTCAAAGGCCATGAAAACACCCAGCAGAATCTTCCACACAACTGCAGAATTTTATGAATTGGCCATCTGGGGTCTGAACTGCTACCACAGGACTGAGAAACTCCCATGGAGTATTTTAACAATCTTTTGAATCAAGTTACTGCACTGCTCAGCCTCTCTCTTTTCATTCATGAATCATTTCCTTCTGCTGTCCAGTTCCCATCTCGTGTGAGCCGAGGCTGGTATTTCCTTGTGTGTATTCAAATATTTATTTGTATACATCCAGCAAGTATGAACTGCCCAGCACCACCACAGCCCAGTACTTCTTGCACTTGTTTAAAGCAGGGATCCGTTCTGAAAGGTCAGAGTGTACAAATTGTGTGTTTACTGGCTTTCAATTGGCTTTATATCTATCCCATTTGTGCAGCTGGAATTTATCCTTCTGATAGCCAAGCTCTGCAAAAATCAAATTCATTGCATACAACGTGTAACGTATATTTCATATAAGGAGTAAGCATAATAACAAGGCTACCTTGTAGACAAAGTTCCTGTGACCTTGATCATTGTTTTAGGGTTCTGGTAGAGATTTACATCTACAAACATGAGGTGCACAAATGATTAATTATTATAGGTAATTTAAATCTTTTTCTAAGGCAAAACAAGATGTCAGCACCCGAGGGAATGGATTTTCTGAAGTTTTTTCCGGCAAGTCCAAGAGTTCAAAATTAGCATCCCAGAAACAGAGCCCCAGAAATTGATTTAAAATATCATTGTTCTATGCAGCAAGTGGATATAAATAGTTTATTTAAATATCAAGCAGAGGTCTGACTGATAAATACTCCCTACACTAAACTGTGTTTCACATAAATTAAAAGAACAGGAGAGTGAGTATTTCTGAGTTACAGGAGAGTCTGGAAAAGCCCTACTTACAGAAAATATTTCAGTAGCGTTTTATTTAAAAGAAGTTAATATTAAACTGATGGTAGAAGTATTTAAAAACGCTAAACCAAGAACACTGAGGCATCATTGATTATAGGAGCAACTACACACACAGGACACCTTTGTGAAATACAGGAGAGATGATGGCACTAATAAAAGATACAGCTAATCTTACTTTATGGAGACTCAGAGGAATGCACAATGCTCTACTACTGTACTGGCAGGTAATCTACTGCCTCTTTAAATAAATCTAAATATTAGGTCTAGCAGGGATCAACCTGAGAAAAATGCTAAAATATAACTGCTAAAGTTAATACTTATTTAATACTTGCTTTTCTACAAGACTTAAAATGAAAAGGCTTTCCAAACTATTGTAAGATGTACAGTCTTAATCTACATTTCAATAAGATATTTAAAGGCAATGCTGAAACTGTCAAGGACCCTTTCTTAAGCCTGGGAGAGGCCGACAAAGGAGTGCTGACAGTTCCGTTTTCCGTGACACGGAAGCATTATTTTATCAAGAAGAATGTTATTATGCTTGTATTCATCTTGGAACTCCTCTGTGCAGACTTTTCCAATCCCCCAGCTGTATTTGGTGGCATGGATGCCACTGCACCACTTGAGGTGTCAGGAGCCCTTCCCATGAAGGCAGGTGAAGGGATCAGCATAAATGTACACTCTTCTGTCACGTTTCATACAGAAAGGCTAAAAATGAAACTACAATGAAATTTCTACAGTTCCCATAAACTGTAAAAGTACTCTAAAATGTGCCTAAAATTCAACCTGTTGTTTTCCTCTAAACAGCCGGACAATTATAGAGGATTTGCAGAAGAGATTTTCATTATTACAATTTCCATATCTGACATTAACATTTATATATATTCACTCTTTATGCTAAATGCGCTCCTTTGTATTTTTTTTAACATCTTTGTTGTAGACATTATAAAAACAGCACATCAAGCACCTTGTTAAATTAACTCTTTCATTAATAACGTGACTCCAGTTTGAAAATAACCCTTTCACTCTTGTGTGAACATATACATAGAACCCATAAACGGTTTCTAATTAGTCACACGTGGATTCAAATGCAGACTTGTACGCCATAAACCAACACTGAAGTGTATAAGAAACTGTCAGTCAGATCAAAAGTCAATCCAAAATCATCCCATTTGCAGAGCTGAGACGCTGTCACAGTTAGTTAGCCCGAAATGTTTAAAACAGCGACCAAACTTTTATTCTAATTGAGCGAGTTGAAAGGCTGCACACTTTGATGTCTTTGCTTTTATCATTTGTATATAGCTAAAAACAGCAGGGTGGGGGGTGGGGGGGGGTTTAGTTTCTCTTAGAAATAGGAGACATTACTTCTTATTGAAAATATACAGGTAGGTCAGGCTGTGTTTGTGGAGCCAACGTATGGTTTTCAACCACGCGTGTAATCACTTACAGCACCACTCCTCAAAAGTGCAATTAGTGGAGTTTCTCATTACTATTTAACCTTTCTTCCTGTCCACTGTTGACAAAATCATTAAAAAATGCATCTTCTGAATATTATCTGCAATGAGATCCTGCATCTCCCCAGGAAACCTGAGGACTTGGGCAGCAATTGTCATTTTTCAATCCTTTCATTTTCCAGGAGGGGAGAGGGCAGCAGAGCCTGTTTGCAGGAAGCGTATCTGAGCAGATGCCTACAATCTGAGAACATGTTCACAGCAACTTGAGAGGCAGCAATGAAAAGTCCAGGCCTAATCTTATTATAGAAACACTCAGTTACAGTGAGGGAAACACACACAAAATGCCAGGCGGGCGGGGAAGCAAAGGAAGTAAAGGAGCCTCTCGCTGCACTTCCAGGCAGAGCACAAACACACCCAACCCAGGGTGTCCTGGACCACCCCTCCTCTTTTTAATGAAGCATAAAAACCATCCTGCAAGGAAAAAAGTGAACAGCAGAACTTTCACACCTCTCGCTTCACTGGGACCACAAAAAAAGCCCCCAAAACTCTTATTAACTTCAATAGACACCACAATGCTCCCAAAATCCATCACCTGCTGACAGTCTGCGCCTGTGCTGGCAGTTCCAGGGGTGAAGCTTAATGCTGTAATTTTCAAGGCTGCGACTCAAATCTTGTGTTTAGTTCTAGGCCCCTCACTACAAGAATGACACTGAGGGGCTGGAGAGTGTCCAGGGAAGGGAACGGAGCTGGGAAGGGGCTGGAGAATTCCTGAGGGAGCTGGGAAAGGGGCTCAGCCTGGAGCAAAGGAGCTCAGGGGGGACCTTGTGGCTCTGCACAAGTCCCTGACAGGAGGGGGCACCCGGGGCAGTGTCAGGCTCAGCTCCCAGGGAACAGGGACAGGAGGAGAGGGAATGGCCTCAAGCTGTTCCAGGGGAGGTTTAGGTTGGATATTGGAAAAATTTCTTGACTGCAAGGGTGGTGGGGCATTGGAACAGGCTGCCCAAGGCAGTGGTGGAGTCCCTACCCCTGGAGGGCATAAAAGGCCACGTGGACATGGCACTTGGGGACATTGACTAGTGGTGACCTTGGCAGTGCTGGGAGAATGTCTGGAGATCTTAGAGGTCATTTTTGACCTGCCCAGTTCCATGACTCCATGATTTATGGTGCCCCAGAAGGACTGAGGCTGTGCATCACTGTGTGCACACCTGGATTTGCTCCTCTCCTGGTAGCAAAGGAGCTCTGTCAAAAGCTCTGCTACCACCAGTGTGTGCACGGAAAGGAGGGGAGGCAGAGGGACACATCCTTCTCACCGCATCCAAGGCCAACTGGCTTTAAATATCATAAAATAACAGCAGCAGGACAGACCCACTGGCTAAGCAGCCACATCTCTGATGAACTGGTTCCTTCTACACTTTCCCCAGCACTGACTGGTCTGCTGTAACACCACATCCCTGGAAATGCTGTTCCTGAGGACAACCACCCTCCTCCAACCTCTACAAAAGTTCTCATTCCCAAAAAATCCTCTCCACTCATGTAGTTCAGCATTAGTTTAAATCCTGTCTTTCTCCTGAGACAGGAATTTATTGCAATCTGAAGAAAGCAGCTTCAGCACACTTCTAGTGACAGAAAAGAGAAATTTAAGAAGGAACCTCAAGGCAGCTATTCCTTGGCTTGGAACTGCAACCTTCCATGCGCTAAGGCTTGCACACATTTTGTGCCAAAGCTCACATGGGTGTATCTGTAACCAAATCATTATGGGAACTAACCCAGGCTAACAGAAAACAAATTTACCTGGCACCACAAAAGGAAATAACAACTGGAGACTCCAGGGGAGGAAGTGGCGCACAGACTGTCTGCCCTTAAGGCTCCACAGAAGGCACGAGACAACAATATCTCTTGACAGAAACTACCAATAAAGTTCCTATGACCTGAGGGTCATCACTGAGACCAGGAAACCATTTCGTTAGGGACTGTATGAAAACATGCTAAGGCACAAATTCCAGTATCTAAAAACCAGATGGGAAAGGATTATGAGAAAATTATGACTTGCATTTTCCAGATGAAGAACAGAGGGAAAGCAGATCTATTTTGTTCTCACCTTTTTTTTTTGTCCTGTAAGGAATAGTGTAACTTCACTGCTCCCAACAAGAGATAAAGCAACCTTTGATGGTTTGTCCAAGGACAGCCCAGAAACCTGCAGCAAAGCAGGAACTCCACACAGCCAGAGGTCCATTCATAACACCATCCTAATTCCCATGGAGTGCTAGCCAAAAGGTGATTAGGGAGAGTCTCCTCAAACATCTTTCACAACAAAACTGTGCCCAATGTATTTCCTCCAGAAATACCATACCAGGGCTTCTCCACGCTGAGGATGCCAGATACATCAGGCTTAGGGTGGCAGTGGGGAAGGCAGTCATCCCTACTACTTAGCTATGGTCTGAAATTAAGGAAAGGCTGCAGGATCTGTGGGAACAGGATATCTAGCAGCGACTGCAGCCATTATTTCCCCCCTTTTATAGAGCTACCTTTTAAACTATGCTTGAGATCTTTGTTGTTGTCTCATACCCTGTGGCACTGGCCTGGCGCGATGAGACTTCGGCGAGATGCAGCACATAAAAGCATCCACTGTAAGTGTGACGAATTACAATGACAAGGTTGGGTTGGAGGTAACTTGTGAATGATCTGGTGAATTGAAAACGCCTGCGTGCTCTGCCTAGGAGCGGTGGAAAGAGAATATGGGCAGTGCCAGTTGCGTGCTCCAGGCAGGAGCCTCACTGAGAACACAGGAGAAACACACCATACCTTATTAACACGCCCAGCTTCTCAACGAGCTCTTTGCAAAACAAATATATAGCATCAGCAATCAACCATATTATTATTAATAATGAGGTTCAAATGTGCGGAGGAGGTGAATTTGGTACGAATCCAGCATTTGAATGACGGAGCTGGAAAATGAAAAGCTCTGCTTAGGTACCCAGAGAACACAGGCGTTGCTGTAAAAACCCAACACGCGGCATACAAAGGCGTGCAACTAACTAAAACCCAGCTCAAGTCATGAATAAAAACAATGCCATAATTCTTTGCACTCTAGAGCACCTTTCAGAAATCTTTCTGCATGCATTCCCTGGTAAATACAACATCCTTGCAAGACAGATGAGGAACAGTACCCTGGTTTTCAGGATGGAAAATAGAGTCAAAAATAATCCCACACCCCAATGTCGCTGGAAGATTATTGATGAGGGCACACAACGATCGTGACAGATTAACTTCATGTGGCATTTTAGTGTGGCCTTTGGGGTAAGGATCTCTTCAATTCCTCCATGAAGAGGAACACCAAACCCCCTTTCCCTTGCCCGAGCCATCGAAATGGTGGTACTGAGTATCACAAACCCCCTCTTTCATTTTCTTTTTGTCATCGCCCCTTATGTGTGTCATTTTCTTTATCTACCTAAACCTACATGGATAAAACTGTTTAGTACCTGGGATTAAACACACCTCAGTTCAAATCAAAACCTAAAATTTATCATCATAAAGCTCCTGGTGGCACAGTATGATCAACACTTACAGATTGACAGAAAAAGCACACCATTTTTGCTATTACAGTTAACCCCCTGAAAACACTCAAAAATCCAGGTTTAGACCAAAACACTGACACAATGCTTCAGTGTCTGCCCCCCAAAACATAAAACGACCCAGCATTTTAAAAAACCAGAATTTACATGTTAGTACTGTCACAGCTTATATAGATCACCTTTATGCCACGGCGTATTTAGGACCTGATTTTTAACTTAAAGCACCACCACTGTAATACTCAAGATATTTTTCAATAAAAATCCAAGTATAAAAATGAGCAATTTACTTCCAGACGAGAGTATCAACTGGGACATTCATCATCCCAAAACCCCCTTCCTCACAACACTTCTTTTCTCCTGATAAGCCTTTCCTGGAGCACAACTAAAGTATTGTAACTCCAGGGAAGGTCTGGTATTTAACAATGACCTAACATCATGGAGGTGCGTGTTATATTTTCCCAAAGTTGTCCAACACCTTTACATTCCCTCCACCCAACAACCAATAGGCCAATATCCTCCTTTAACACTTCAATACTGTTGCTTTCCCTCTACTTAACCATTACTGGGGGATTTAAATGACTTCCAGACATAATTTTAATACTAACTTACTTTAGATTGAGGCCTCCACATACTTTTACCCCCAATCCTTTTCCATTCTGCTGCTGCTAATCTCAACCCAATATATGATGCACCTCTGCTTGGGAGAATCAGCCTTTCATTAGCTCTGTTCAGGATTTTGGATGGAATCTATGAGATATAATTTTACCTGTTTTCAACACTGTTTAAAAAACTGTTTCAAAGAATATTAATCTAAAAGATGTAATCTGTAGATAAGAGTCCCTGTCCTCAAAAAACACCATCTATTAAAAAATACTTTTTTTTTTACCTTGACCTAAATAAAGTGAAATTCTATATTCTATTAGAAACTAGAGAATAAGAAAGACTGCTGGATACTGATTAAATCAGCAAAGAAACACCTTGAAGCTCTTTATTTTGTTGAGCCATGAAGATAAGTGGTTTAGTCCCTCCCATGGGAGCACAGGCTCTTATATTTATATTTTTACGCCATTTTTTGTGGGCACAAGAAGTAAAGAACCAAAATGTAAACACCATTGCATGTTTTGCAAGTATTTTAAATATGGCCATTATGGAACAAGCACATTTTATCATTCCTTCAAAAAATTTTGCCTTATTAACTGCTGTAAAACCAAGAGCAATTTTCTTCTACCTTTTTGTTATGATAAGGCAAGATATCCCATCCCCATTGATTAACGATGTTAACCACTGGCAACTGACATCCAATTGCCATCCAGAATGTATTTTCTCTATTAAAAAAATTGGTTCATACTTAACAGAAACATTATTCAGAAGTTATACTCCCCTATCTTAAATTTTCGAGTATTCTGTCAGGCAGAAAGAGAGAGGAAAACATGTTTCTCCCTCCTCGCTTCTCACAGAGCTGATGAAAAGAAAAATGTTCCCAGTTTTGCTGTGCATTTTGCTGTAAATTTGTCACACATCTCTAATCATTCCTACTAAATGTGGTTACCAGCTTCAGTGACAGTTTTGTTGGGAGGAAATCACAAGCTTTAAAAAAAAAAATTAAAAAATGTGCGCAGATTTTATTAGTTTCTTTTTGAAAACTGTTATCATTGCTGCAAATACCTCTCCATCAGAGAGGGGGGAACACTGAGGAAACCATGGCAGGGAGGAGGATGTGAGGCACCTTATCCCAGCAACGAGTGGGAGTGAGTTTCCTGGTCCTTGCTGGAATAGTGGTGGTAATTCTAAACTACAAGGCCAGACTGATAACATCTAGAGCAGGCACAGGGCTCTCTTTAACCTAAGATGGATATTCCAGAGCGGGGTGATAACCAGCTGCAAATAAAACTAATTAATTCAGGGAAATTGTACAGCCTCACTCTGCATTGCTTTGAAGAGCACAGACTGGTCTGGGGTGGGCCTTGAAACTCATCCAGTGCCACCCCCTGCCACGGGCAGGGACACCTCCCACTGTCCCAGGCTGCTCCAAGCCCCGTCCAGCCTGGCCTTGGACACTTCCAGGGATCCAGGGGCAGCCACAGCTGCTCTGGGAATTCCATCCCACACCCTCCCCACCCTCAGAGTCAGGAATTCCTTCCCAATCTCCCACCCATCCCTGCCCTCTGGCACTGGGAAGCCATTCCCTGTGTCCTGTCCCTCCATCCTTTGTCCCAAGTCCCTCCCGAGCTCTCCTGCAGGCCCTTTAGGCACTGGAAGAAGCCTAAGGTCTCTCTGGAGCCTTCTCTTCCCCAAAGTTGAGAGGAGTTCTCAACTCTAAGTTGATTTCTTCTGGAACGATCCCTTATGCTGGCAATGGCACCATTATCTTCCACCATAAGCAGACACCACTACTTCTATGTGGCAAAACTAAGGAGAAATCAGGATTTTATATTATTTTCCAGAAGCTCCTTGAATTTAACGTATTTTGCCTTTAAACAGGCTGAACACCACAGCTCTCCCAGACTATCTGCAGAGGAGAGGGCCTCCAGCCCTCAGAGCATCTCTGGACAAGTGAGGGCAGCTTCAAACCAGGATTTTTAAGTTGGTTTTTATTTCTTTTATGAATCATCTGAAAGAGAAAGAGCTTTGCAAGAGGGAAGCTCCAAAATTGCCATTTCAAGTGTTTTGTTTTGTTTTCAAAGCATATTTGAGTCAGAACAAAAGAAAGAGAAGGAGAGCCTAAGAAGTGCTTTCAAGTAAAAAAAAGGACAACCGGGAGGGCAGAATTTTGGGGGAAGATTTGTGTTACATCCTGTACATCCAGTCTCCAGGCAGAACTGGGGGGAACGAGCCAAAAAACATGAACTCTGTAATGCCATTCTGGCTTCTGAATGAATGTGACAGTGAGAGACTGTGGGAAGCAACTTAACACAAATGGAAAATTTGCAAGTGAAGAACTATAATAATCGTCTCCCATAACAGCCAGATCAGGTTTTGAGGAGGTTTTTTCTTTGCTTTTTTTGTTGTGGGGTTGGGGTTTTGGTTTTTTTTTTCCTTCCCCCACTCTGAGTGCAGTCGAGCTGGCACATTTTGTTCAGGATACTTCTGAGAGTGACTAACAGTTTGCTGCTTCTGATAAATAAGTTGGGTCACAGCACAGACAAACAGCAGCAAGAGTCTGAGTGAGCTCCACTCACACACACAGAAAATTACTCAGGTACAGAAAACACATTTTTAATTATTTCCACAGCTGCTGAAAATCAGAAGTTTTCTGTTGAATTCTGTATAGTGCAGCAATTCCCCAGCTGGGGATAGCAGCTCTTTCCCACCCAGGCATGTGCCTCTGTACAAGCTCCACCACAGGCCTTCCCCATCCTTGTTTTAAGGGAAAAACAACAGAGTTCAATCCCCACAGCAGAGTACCATGAGAAAAATCAGTCAAAATGATGCAGATATACCACAGCTTCTGGATTTACCCTGCTGTAGCAGCCCAGGTGCATCTCCTACCAGAGCCTATAGAAGCTGACCCCACTTTCAGGAAACTGCCACAGAAAAAGCCAAAATTTTTCAAGTTCATGTGTTAACCTGACACTGCCTAAACCTTTCCAAATTCCAGCAGCACAGCCCTGTGGCCCCTTCCCCAGCCAAAACACAACAACAGGAATTCTTACACATCCCACACACCCAATTTAAGGCATGCCAATTTATTCCCCTTGGTTGCACCCAGCACCTGGACCAGCTGATTTCTTCTGGAACAATCCCTTTATTCTGGCAATGGCACCATTACCTTCCACCATAAGCAGACACTGGTACTTCTATCTGCCAAAACTAAGGAGAAATCGGGATTTCACACCATTTCCCAGTATCTATTTGAATTAAATGCATTTTTTCCATTAAACAATTAGTAGGAACTAGTGCTGATACATACAAACAAATCCCAAAACCATAAGAAACGACATAAATCCATGGTGATATTTGATTCATCATCACATACCCCTCTTGCACTATTTGGAAAAACCAGATTAGACGTACATTAACACACTCATTGATATTTAGGCAGTTTACTGCAGGAAAATGAGAAAAACAGTCTAGAATAGCAGATTTTTCTTCCTTTTTTTTTTTTTCCCTGCAGGACAAGCAACTCAATCCTGATTTTGCTAGAGAAATCCCTTTTTCCTGGATCTTCAGCTTCATACCCAAAGCTCTCTGTGTTTCCTTTATACCACTGGCTTTGCATTTCCATGAATTACAGGAGCAGCTGCCATATCTCTGTGTTAGATTCAGCCAAAAAGTTTGTCAATTAAGAAACTGAAATAGCAGAAACTTATGCCCACAAGAAATATATGAACCTTTAAAGAAACACATTATGGACAAACCCTGGGAAAGCACCAGTGAGCAACCAGCCATGCTGGGCCAAGTGGTGGTGGTACAGACCAGAACAAGCCAGACACTAACCTGGAAATGGAAATAAAACTTCCAAAAAGTCTCTTCAACACTACACAGAACATGCTACGGCTCCAAGAGCCACTTACTCAGCCAAAACCAAGCCTAAAAACAAGGAGCAGCTCTCAAGGACACAACAAGGATAATTGCTACCTTCCACAACCATTGTGAATTTCTCTATTAAAAGCACTTTCCAGTTTCCTTACAATAAAACCTGAATCTAAAACCTTTTGGTCTTCATGGACCACCAAGTAGGAGATAGCGCATCAAACTCACCCCAAAGCTCAGACCAACTCAGAGCCACACCTCAGCCTCACATCTCTCTTCATTATTAACACCACTCAGGTTTAATCCAACTCCTCCAAAACCAAGCTAAACAACGCCATGGACTCCGTACAGTGCACCAAAACCATCAAAAAGACAAGAGCTGCATCACACTTACCCTGAGCTGCAGATGATGCTCAGAAACAGGAGGAGGAGGTGGTGGTGGTGGTGGCTCTCCAGGCTCCTCTCACTCTGGTGCAATGGGAGGATGAGTGAGCACACAGCAGAGCTTCCTTCCATCACATCCAAGGTGATTTCACTGCAGGAAGTTCAGCCGCAGCTGCTGCTCCTCAACCATCACTCCCTCAGGTGAGCAGCATCAGCCTGACACAGCCCAGGAGCTTTTCACCCTCTGATGACCTTAATCCAAACTCCAGGCTACACCCAACCACTTTTTCAACCCCATTAGCAAATGTCCTCCAGGTGTGTCTCAGTCTTGAGAGGGCTCCAATTACCCTCACTGAAACAACAGAACTGTCTTCCTCTAACAATGACCTACTTAAGAGCAAGAATTCTTTTTTATTATTATTATCAAATAAACAAAACCAAAAGCTTTTCCTATGCACTGCTAACCTGACTCCTCATCTGTATAAAGTACAACTGTTGAAGTGACTCCTCTCCCTGCATAACCCTGGACAGAGCTTTCCACCACACATGCCCAGCTCTGGGGCACACACTGCAAGGACATGGTAATCAATTTGAGATGGCCCCAAAAATAACCCACAGCTGCATCTTCAGGACCTCAGGTTCTCTGATAACCCCAGAGAGGGATGGGAGGTGAGGAGAGCACTGCAGATCTATACTTTAAATGTATGTCTGAGAGTGTGGAAGGTACAGCCTGCCCAGCAGATGAAGTGGCTGGAAGTGATGCAGTAAAGCTTGAACTGAGACAAGTTTTCTCTGGGCACATCCCTTGGGAATGCTCTTGGTTACTTTGGGTAATGAGGGAAAACAGGCTTTTCCCCTGCAGGGAGGAACCCTCTTCTCCTCATGGCTGTGGAGCACACAGACTGTGGTCTCACCCACTGCTCCTCTGTGCAGACTTCTCCTTCAACAGTTTCCACCCCAGCCTAGCTCCTGGGTTATTTACATTCTCCTCCTTTAGTGCTGTGAACTTATTCATGATAAAGGATTTTTTTTGCAAAATGCACCAGTGTCATCAAAACCCCCTCTATAAACATCACGCTTTGTAACACCTCCAGGGGTTAAAAATGTATTTTATTTTCCTTTGCCACCTACCTCAAGTGCTGAGTCATGGCCTAAATGATATTTTTGTGGAAATTCTTTAATAAAGGGCTGCTAAATGTGTACAAGTACACAGTGACCTGCCAGATCCCTTCTGGGGCATCCAGTAGCAGAGAAGTGTTTGATATCAGCCATCCCCCACGCTTCTGTCCTTACAGGCAATGGAAATTGTTCCCTGTGCACATATTCTCTTATGCCCTCAAACCTGCTGGGTGTTTTCCTGCAGTGCCTGTTGTGCTTCCCATACTCTTTCCCAGAGAAATTACCTGTCACAGTCCATTTTTTAGCTTCTACCTCACAGTAGTGTCTTTTTAAGAATACTGGGAGGGGCTGAGCTTTCCCAGATCCTTTTAAAGCTCTGCCCAGAGCACCCTGCCTGCAGGAGGTCAGCTTCCATCTCTCAGTGGAGTTTTTCACACCCCTGCCTTTTCCCAGCACATGGTGTTGATGAATTTTGGAACTTTATGACAAACAACTCCTTAAAAAGTTCATTCACCTATTCAAAATGCACTGATAAGTTCAGGAAAACCCACCTTCTAATTTACTCAGGTCCTGAGTTTTACTATCAAAAGCTTTCTTTAAAAGTTTTTAAATAAAATATTTATAATACCAAAACCTCTTCTAAACACAGAGTTTACTCAAGTCAAGGTTAATAAAGTGGTTTCCCCTTGAACTGGCAGAATTGATCATTTTCAAACAGGCCTCCCATAACACACTCCTTTGAAATAATAAAAGTGATTTTCATCAGTGTCCCTCCAGCTTCCCAGTGTCCCTTCTGTATCCCTTTGTATCCCTGGCATCCTCTTCCAGGCAATACCAAGGTGGACCAGCTACCCCAGTACACACAAACCCCTCATCTCTGTCTTGGCTCCACCCACAAGTGGAGTTCTCTGCTCCAAGAGCAGCCTGCACATTCTCCCCCCAAGATATGATTCCCCCTCCTTAGCAAATATTAACCTTTTCAAAAGTGACTTCCAAATGTTCTGTTTGCTTTTTTGTGTGTGATTTCGGCTGGTGTCAGTCTGGTACTTTTATGAGTCAGACCCCGTAACTGCGAGAGGCAATTAGCACAGTTCATCCATAGCTTCATTTTATTTTCGTGCCTCAGATTAAAGACATATTTCTCATATACTCTCTTTTTTAACGTGGCATGTTATATTCAAATCTCTGCAGCACAGTTTTATGGTTATCATCCCACAAACCAACTGAAAACAGTCCAGAAAGTGCAGTGTTTCAGAACTTATCTTCATAAATGAAGGGAGTTTTGTTCACTTCCTTCTTCCCTGCATTCCCTTATTCCAAGCAATGTTCAGTAACCACTCTGAATCACCGACCTGGAAAAGGTTTGGGTTTTGGTGATGCATCTCCCTCTGCCTTCGCCCACCAGAACCCCTTTTCCTTTCACTCATTCCCCCACAAACTTTCTGCAGAAGCCCTTAAAATCCAATTGCTTATATCACACAGATGTTCCAGAATGAGCTTAATTTTGCCCTGTATGAATAAGACCCCGTTTTCCTTTAGGAGAAAATGATATTGAAGTGATATGAGAAACCACAACTGGGTTGTCAGCTCCATCTTCCAGCTCTACTGGGTCATGAAAGACACTTGGAAAAGAAAAAAAAAAAGGGAGGAGGGAACTTCAGAAATAAACTGCAGCCACAAACCATCAGAGTGTTGAGGAGCTGGCCAAGTGCCACCTGATCCCCGTCTCCTCAAGGACCACAAAACACTTCAGAGTACCTGGGTCACTGCCCTCCTTCACGAATCAGAATCACAAAAAAGGCTTGGGATGAAGGGACCTTAAAGCCCATCCAGTGTCACTCCCTGTCACGGGCACGGACACCTCCCACTGTCCCAGGCTGCTCCAACCTGGCCTGGGACAATTCCAGGGATCCAGGGACAGCCACAGCAGCTGTGGGCACCCTGTGCCAGGGCCTGCCCACCCTCCCAACCAGGAATTCCTTCCCAATCTCCCATCCATCCCTGCCTTCTGGCAGTGGGAAGCCATTCCCTGGCTCCTGTCCCTCCATCCCCTGTCCAAAGACCCTCTCCAGCTCTCCTGGAGCCCCTTGAGAAACTGGAAGGATAATTTGGACTGCTTTAAATCTTCTACTTCCCAGTTAAATGCAGACAGTGTATGAGCACTGCCAGGTAGAACCCCACTACTAAACTGGACTTCCGGGCTGCAAAGCCCAGCTGGGAGATCCTTTCAAACCCTCATAGTTTTGATCATGTGTTTGAATGTTTAGGTGAAGGTAGAAAGCAAGATGGAGAAGAAAATTCACTTTAACACTGCTTCTAAATGTCTATTAACTTGCTCAGCAAATGCCAGGTTTTTATTATAAATAAAACATTTTCTAAAAAATATTTGTAAAAATATTTTGAAATATAAAGTGGAAAATTAAATATATATGTATATATGTGTATAAAGGTATATAAAATGCAGAGCTACAAAGACATGCACTTTACAAAGCATCCCACTAGTCACCTGTCTTATCAAAGATCTGAGTGTGGCACAAAGCAGATGGGTAATGAAAGGATACCACTTACCCACTCAGCTAATCTGTCCAAACTGGAAAGAAGACATTAAGGCTCAGAGGTACTATTTAAATAAAGGAATATGCATCGTGTGGTTCAAAGCAGTGTGTAAAATGTCATGTTAGAGATGCTAATATTCTAATAAATAGATATATCCCAGCTCACATGCCTCTGGATTTAAAGCTTTATAGTATTACAAAACGCTAAGTTAAATACCCAGGGCCACAGCCAGAGGTGACACCAATGGTTGTGCAAATGTGACACTGGTGAGTGTGTAACTGGCAGCAGAGAAGGGAGAGGACAGGGCCAGGAGCACCCTGCAGCAGGGAGTAGCTGGGCAGAAGCAACAGGCAATAAATAAAATTATGCAAATGACTGCCAGGCAAATTCCCCATATCTTTTTCAAAGGTGGTGAATTGCATGGTATCCATTTCTCCACACCAGTAACTGTCAAGATCCTGGGTGTACAATATTCAGGGGGCTGGTGCTGGGTGAATAAACTTCAGGATTCAGCATTTTGGCTGAATCCAGGACGCAAGTGGTTTTTTTTTCAGGGAAACAAGAGCAATACTTGGAGTAAAACCCCACAGTAATATGGCCAGGGAAGTGCAGACAGAGGTGTCAGACAATGACAGTCAATTAAAGAGGGTTGGGTATTTTTTTCAATTGCTTTTTCAAAACTGTAACTGAAAATCTTGGGTTTCCATGGAATGCATTTGTAAATTAAAAGCACACTGCTCAAAGAACAATTATTGCTTGGTCACAAACACTTTGAGTAATGAGGAACTGCTTCCTGAGCAACTCCCCTCTGTGTAGTAACTCAGCAATGGCTACTCCATGAAGAAACTGGGATGCAGGGAAGAAAACAAGCCTTTCAAGAACTTCTGCCAGGCACTTGCTGATTGTGGAGTTAAATGTTGACTGCTGAGGGCAGAATTTCGTTCAATGATTTAACTGAGCAACTGTAGGGACAGGACACAGGACACAGCTTCAAAGGGAAGGAGAGTAGGGTTAGATGGGATGCTGGGAAGGAATCCTTCCCTGTGAAGGTGGGCAGGCCCTGGCACAGGGTGGCCAGAGAAGCTATGGCTGGCCCCGGATCCCTGGAAATGTCCAAGGCCAGGTTGGATGGGGCTTGGAGCACCCTGGGATAGTGGGAGGTGTCCCTGCCCATGGCAGGGGTGCACCGGATGAGTTTTAAGGTCCATCCCAACACAAGCCATCCTGTGATTATTTCATTCTTCTTAAAGATAAAAAACAGGGAATTGAAACACGTAAATCCCAGTGTGTGCAGATGAAGTGCAAACCCGGCAGCTCTCTGTCTTGTTCACATCGAAAATTCCGTGTGTCCTTTGCAGACCTACTGTGAAAGCTCCTTGTCCCTCTGTGTCTGATGAATCCCTTAAAACACAGTTTGAACTTTTTACCAAGAGGTGGAAGCAGCAGAGTTTGTCGTGGTATGTGTAAAATAGGAGGGTATGTGTAAACAAATTTATTTAAATGGATTTAACCTGAAATAGGTTATAATCTGCATCATTAACTGTGTTGTTCATTTTCATCTGCAGTTTCCTGCTAGTACTGTAATATTTTATACCTAAATATAATATGTATCTATATATAATTTGATGTGATATATACATGGTATAGATATCTTTGTATAACATACGATATATATTACACATATCTAGATTTAAAATACATACATAACAAATGGATATAATAGCTATAATAGACAATATATTGCAATCATGTATCTCTCTATAAAATATTATACATATTTCACATCTAGAAATCCTTCTACATACACTCACACAAATCTGTATCTCATATACACATAAATGTACATAAAATTAAGCACATCCCTGGATGTTTGCAGCAGGATTTTGTTTTCTCTGCCTGAAGTAAACACCGCTCACGTACCTCAGGGTTCACCCAGGGTATTTCCATTTCCAGTGCCACTAAGTGTGTAGGTGTCTGACCACCAGCCCGACGTGTGCCTGTCGCTGGGGACAGCAGGTTCTTCCATCTTCTTAATGGACATTCCTCTCCGAATGACTCTGGCCTACCTGACTATAATCCTTTAAATTTTAATTCACTTTACATTTAGCCGAGTCATAAATACCATTTAGGTACCAATATTCTGCTTTATGCAATCCCTAAGGTGGTGCTTTTATTTTAATGAAGCCATTTGCAACTTAAGAGGAAAAAATATTCCATCTTTGATTGAATATATTTGTCAGTTTTATTCCCGACTGGCATTTTTATGTGAAAACTTGAATAAAACTAGGGGATAGCTGCTTACCAACTGGGATAAAAGTTTCAGTCTGTTTTTGCCTTCAAAATTAGCTGAATAAATGGTCTTTGAAATTCATTTTGAAAACATCAAAGTTAACCTCGACCATAATCAAAAAAAAAATCCAGAATTAAATTACATTACAAATGAAAAATTTCCTTGGTTATTCAGTATTTTAGAAGAAATTACACAAGAGCAGATAACAGAACTTTCTATTAAAAATGTTACTCTCAGTATTACAGAAAAGCAGCGACTTGCTGCACTTCCATAGTTACATGCGAAACCAAATATTTGAAGTGTTCAAATATTATTTGTTTTCTCAGGTTTTCTAATGTGCAGTAGTTTTTCTCTAGTAAGTACCTGTCATTTCAGTGGGGGAGAACCTGTGTTTAAGCAATCCTCTTTTTCCTTCATGTGCTGATACAGAAAATGAGGAGAATTAAGGTGAAATCACATAACTGACAGCAAAGTTCCAAACATGAATCTGCACAAGACCCTGGAGGGCCTCCCTATAACAGAGTAAATAGGATTTTACTGTATTTTCACTGTCACAGACCAGAATAAGAGCAGAACAACCTGGGATAGTGGAAGGTGTCCCTGCCCGTGGTAGGGAGTGGAACTGAATGAGCTTCAATGTCCTTTCCAACCCAAACCATTCTATGATCACTTCCAATCGTGTTTAGAAGCACCCAGATTATTGTTAAAAATTATTCCAAATAGAAATATTGCCCACAGAAGTTCTAAACAGGGCAAACATCAGTACAGAATAGGAAATCCTGGTTTTCGGTTCCCTTAAAATCATACCAAATTGTTTCCCTCCACATCTCTTCACAGAAAGCACAGCCACTGAATATGTTTTCCCCAAAAAGCTGTTGAAAAGTGTGCTGTCAGAAACACTCTTAAGGACAATTCCAGCTTTAGTTTTATCCTCATAAAATTGCACTGAGGCAGGTAAATGGCATTATGGCCGTTTTATACATAGTAAATTGCATCACGGATCCCAGAGGGCAGCGAGCTGCCTGGCTCCTGCTGAAATCAGTCTGAGTTAAGCATTTGGAAATACCACAGATACTTAATATTGTGCATAAAGCAAATCACAGATCTCCAGAAGTCAGGGAACGCTGCCTATCTCGAGGTGAACACCACCTCAGTGAGGAAGAGGCACTCCAGAATTAGTCATTAAGTCATAAAGAGCTATTAACATCAGCAGCGGTCTAATCCTTACCAGAAAATTCTGTTATCCGAGGGGTAAGAAACTTTCAAAACTATTTTAAGCCTGTTTTATGAAAGTTATTGCAATGCAAAGACAGGTTTGCTTGAATACTTAATGATTTTGATGAACTGGCTCCTTTTTTTCTATTAACCTGGACACTACTGACACACAAATTTGTGTCCCAACTAACTGCACAGTGCAGATATTTTCATGATTACTGCCAAAAAAACATTCCTTGGATGTTTAAAAATGCACATTTGAAAATCTATCCAGCCTTTCAATTTCATCTTGATCCACATCATCAGCCTCTCCTGCTCTTTGGGGAACAGGCAGTGCTGGGAAAACTGAGCACCCCCTGCCCAGCCAAAATGCTAAAAATGAGAACCACTTGTTATCAATTTCCACGGTGCTGCAAAATCTGAGCATCTGTCCCTGGAGATTGGAGAGGCTGGAATACCCTGCTTAGGCCAGCACGGCCACAGCATCACCAGGGCACGGTTATCCTGTTCCCATTAACCATCCTGCTGCAAAGGAACATTAATGTCAATTACCTACTTCAGGAAACACCTAGGAAAGTCTTTTGGGATCAGCAGCCAAAATATGATTCCACCCAGACTACCACATTTGGTTTGATCCACAGCTCCTGAAGTCAGTGGGAAAGAATGCAATTAATGTCCAACTAATTGATGGATTGGGTCAGCACTCCAGTTTTCTGCACATTCAGATGTCTATTTTTTTGAGCTCGGCCAAAAGATGTTAGAAGTTTGGCTTTAATTAATTGAATGCTAATGAGTGGTGCCAGATTCCCAAGAGTGAAATCCTCTTTCCATCATGGTTCCCTGAAGTGCTGTAGAGTCCGAGGGGGAGCAGAAGGGCTCCGTGCCCAGGGCCATGTGGGCTCAGAGGCTTCTGGTCTGACCCAGGGCTATCCATGCTGGAGCTGCTGTCTGTTCCAACATTTAAAGTGAGCACAAAAGTCTCCAGCAAAGGGATTTAGGTCAGTATTTACATATTTGTCCAGTGACATTATGGGTGCTGTCAGCTAATGCAACAAATGCATTTGTTGTTTTGATTGTTTATGTTTTGGTTGCTTAGGGTTTTAGCTCTGTTTAGATTGTTGATATCTAGCAATGCATATACTTGGAGTAAGGGCAAAGGCAAGGTCAGTGCACTGACAGATTCATTTCAGACCTTGCAGAGCTGCTGGATGCTCTTGAGGCAGTTCTTGCACCGACAGATGAGCTCAGGATCAGTTTCTCTCATCACCAGTGAGAGTCGAAGTTCTCATCAAGCAAATATTGTCAGGCAGCGAGAGCAGACAGCAGGTTTTGTCTGGTGTGGATCTTGATTTAAGGTCTTGGAGTGAAGTCTGCAATGTAACTAAAGCAGGAATACCAGACAGCCCCAGGAAAACTCTGAAATGTTCCTGCTTGTTCTTGTGAGTCGAAACAACAACAAAAATTAAAGCATTTATTAGAGTAATTATTAGTGTTCTACACTGATTTTTTTCTTCTTTTTTGTTATGTGTTTTCCTCTGCTACAAACCAGAGTTATAGATCTGGCTGATTTCCTATAAAGCAGGGATATCTTGCTCACCAGGAAATACCAAGATCTTCTGGAGGACACAAGCACAGTTAATTATCCCTATTTTATGGATAAAATGAGACACAGCCAGGGTGACCTGACTTGCCTGAAATCATCCCACCTGACAGGGGTTAGATGCTGCCATCTCAGTACCAGGTCAACACTTCAGGCAGTGAGTAGGACTGTCTACATCCCTCAATTAACCATTATCAGATTTATACATAATTTTATAGAGATGGTTATAAGAGTAGATGGTGAAGTATACAGGACTCTGGTCTAGTTTTTAAGAATCACTTTATCTTGGCTGCATCACTTATTTGTGCTTAGACCAGATTTAAGTTAAAAGCAGATCATACACATCAGTGCCAGGTACTGAAACATCCCATTATTCAAAAAGGGATAAAATTTAAATGTATGGATACAGTTAAAACCCCAACAGATACAGTGCCTTCCTGCACACACAGGTTTGATAAGTACTTCCCAAGCCATCTTTTCCAGACACTCCACCAACAAGCATCCTGAGAAAACAGAGTTTCCAAAGCATCCCAGTACAGGGGTCACCCATGGCCATATCTCATCCCTGCAACTTCAGTTCCCTACTGGCAATCAGGACTGAGTTAAGGACAGCAGGTTTTTGCTCTTTAAGGCTTAATAAATGTTCAGGTAAGTAAACATGGACCAGGGTGGGTTTTGTCAAGGATGAACAGATGTTCTGAAATCTCATCAAGCAGTGAGTGCAACCAGAAAGACCTGAAACCACTCTTGGACTCATGGCCACCCTGGTCAATTCTTGATTTATATCATTTTATAACATGGTTTTCTCAAACTTCTCTGTTTTATCTTTATTCCAATCTATCTCTTTTATTGCATTGATTTGTAATCATTCTTTTTACTGCTGCTATGGATTTTAACCTCTTTTGAACTCAGGTTTTGTTTTCTGCTATCTGCAACTTGTTTTAACCCAAGATCTTAGTCCAAGTGGTCTTCCACTTACGGCTCTGCAGTCCACGTTTATAGTGGCCGAGTTTGAGGCCAGAAGGAAATTTCATTATGCTTTCTAATCACAGACCATCACAGCACCCACCCTCCAGAAGCCCCTATACTGCAGCCAAGAATTTAGGTTACAAGGAAGCATTTTAGGCCCCAAACTACTAAACCACTGCGTGGCAAGTGGGTTGTCAGCAGTTATTAGGAAAACCCATACGATGGTCTACAAGAGAAGATCCTTGTACTGCAAGGTGCTGAGACTCTCCAAGAGAGATGAAGGAGGTTCCACAGAAAACAAAGTAAGAGGAAAGTTATATTTTTACCTGTTTACTCTTCAAAAAGGCATTTTCATCCTCCAATTTAACCATCTCTCCCCCCAACACGGAAATAAGCACCACCAGCTTCCTTGTACACTTCCCACAGCAAGGCCGTCCATAATTAGCACAAAAATTGGTGTATTTGGCAATTTCAATGCTAGAGTAAGTATCTCCTGAAGAGTGTGAGGTTGAGGTTGGGCTGTTTATGACAATTCACAACAAACTGAGACACACAAAGCTGAAATCATCCCCAAAGTTTATCTGTCCCCCACAAAATCAGCAGTGTGTCTGAGTGCGCTGTAACAGGCGTGTCACATCACACGCCACTTCTTTAGAAAGAAAGAAAATGCAGGAGAAATCCACGCTCAGAAATTCAGTCACTTCAAATTTTAACAAATATCTTAATTTCTGCCCCCACCACTCTTCCTCTGACACGAGACCCTGCATTTTAGAAAATGTAAAAACCAAAAAGGAAATAAAAACTTCAGGAGGACCTGTCTAGAAGTTGACAAATGCTCTGATTTTGTGGAGGTAATGTATTAACAGAGCTGGCATTAACTTGGTCTGCTTGATTTTCACTCATTACCTTACACCAGCCCACCTGATGGCCCATTCCTCATTATTCCCACCAAAGGCAGGAGCCTGCAGACATCCACACTGGTCTGACTTGGGCTCTATTTAGGATTTTAAGGCAATCTGAGCACAGACAGATTTATAGACCAAGAGCTGAGACACAGAAGTTACCACAGACTGAAAAACTCCTCAGTATCTGTTCTGCCTCATTTGCCTGTTCTTGGGCCACCTCAAAAAAGGATAAACCAACTGAGATTAGACCTTCCTTCCTTCCTTCCTTTCTCTCTTTCTTTTCTCTTTCCTTCCTTCTTTCCTTCCTTCTTTCCTTCCTTCTTTCCTTCCTTCTTTCCTTCCTTCTTTCCTTCCTTCTTTTCAGCTGATAATGTATTTTACCTTCCCACTGCCACAGGCTATGAGGGTGCACCAAATTGGTTCCTGGGGCTCAGCTGATGTCTGTTAATTTGTCAGGCCACAGCGACTCATTCCCACAGCCAAACCCCAAGCAAGAGTCAGCGCTTGGTGCGAAGTGCCTGATGCCAGCACTCAGAACAGGGCTAGAGATGTTGATGTGCCATTATGAAACACCAGAAAACATCACAGAACTTCTTCTGTTGTGGTGGTGGTGGGTCCACTTGGGGATCTGGCTACAATCCAGAGTTACATCTCAGCACCAATGGCAGTGATTCCCCTCGGAATCCCAGCATCCAGGATCTTCCTGCTCAGACGAGTGCACAAGGCAGAAGCAGGGCACTGACTGATCGCTTACAATTATTGCTTTGAACTGCAGCCTGGAGTCCATGGGAGAACTCTGCACACAGCATTTCCCTCCAGCCATGTCCACATAAGTTAGAGACATGCTGTGACCTTTCACATTTATTTTTCCCCCAGAAAAAAAAAAACACAAATCTCTATTTTTTTCCTTTCTGATTTAAGAAGAATACTTGAGGTTCACTCTGAGATGGGGTTTTCTTTTTAAAATTTTGATCTACATTTCACTGAATATTACTGCTTACATATTTAACTAAAGTTGCTGTTCCTAGGAAGAATTTTCCATCCCTATAATTTCTTTGTTTGGGGTTGGATTTTTTTGTTTTGTTAAAGCATGTACCACACCTTACAGCTCTGGGCTTCGCCTCTTTATTTCTAAACATACTCCTTAATTGACTGAGATAACACAAACAATTTCCTTATTGATACAGAACCTTGTGTGCAGCCACAAGAGGAAGGCAGGTCAGGATCTCTCCTACATGCTGAAGGAGAGGCAGTGCCAAAAACAGCATCGTGGGTGCTCAGAACAACATTGCTGTGCTCTGACACTGGGGCCTAGCTGGACACGGCCCAGGGAAGTCTGACCACAGCTCAGAATCCTGGGCTCACCCCACGGTGAGGCAGCAGGGAAGGGGGGATTCTGTCCCTCTGCCCCGCTCAGGTGAGACCCCACCTGCAGAGCTGCCCCAGCCCTGGGGCCCAGCACAGGAAGGACCTGGAGCTGCTGGAGCCAGTCCAGACGAGGAACTCAAAGATCATCAGAGGGATGGAGCAGCTCTGCTGGGAGGAAGGGCTGGGAGAGCTGGGATTGTTCAGCCTGGAGAGGAGAAGCTTTGGGGTGACCTCAGTGTGGCCTTCCAGGACCTGAAGGGAGCCTGCAAGAAAGGTGGACAGGGACTATTGACAAGAGCCTGGAGTGATAGGACAATGTGGAATGGCTTCATACACACAGGAGGTTAGGTATTAGATTAGATATTAGGAAAAATTCTTCCCTGTGAGGGTGGTGAGGCCCTGGCACAGGGTGCCCAGAGAAGCTGGGGCTGCCCCTGAATCCCTGGAAGTGTCCAAGGCCAGGTTGGATGGGGCTCTGAGTAACCTGGGATAGGGGAAGGTGTCCCTGCCCATGGCAGAGGGGTTGGAACAAGATGATCTCTCTGGTCCCTTCTTACTGAGGCCGTTCTATGCTTACGCAATTCTTTAAAAAACCATAAATTTATTCAGCTCAATTTATTCTACTCCCAGTCCTCTCAAACTGGTGATTGAGGAAATTAAAACATTATGGGAGTGGGATAGTGGGGTGGATTCTTCAAACCAGCCCAGGGAGGTCCTGGTTTTAACTTCTGGTTGGTTTAACTTTAGCTTTTGAGAGCACAGTGGATCCTGCTGAACCCTCCTGGAGATGTCACGGAGCTGTGCAGGCCTGGTGCAGCTGTAAGAACAATTTACAGCGAGAGCACCCCACGGTTATTTTCTTGACACACCACAAAATACCCAGATACTGAGCCCTAGATCAGCCAAAGTGATATTTACTTCCAGCAGTTTCAGTGAATACCTGTGAAAGGATTAACAGGGCCACTAGTGGCAGTAATGATTATCCCCTCGGCATCACCAGGTGTGACAAAAATCTAAGGTGCAAAATTAAGTTCTTTATTAACTGAAGGGGATTTTTGGCTTAGGTGGTTATACAAGAATAGAGGAGAGACCGTGCTTCACCTCACAAAAAAAATATTGAAGATCAGTAAGACAGTGCAAGACATTTAACAGGGCCTGGGTGGCCAGGAGGGATATGAAATAAAAGCTACTCTATAATAGCAAACAAATAACATGAATTATTTGACCTGATGACAAGATAGCAAATTTGATATCCCTGAATGCTATTCAACATCACAGTCACTGGGTCTTTTGGTGTAAAATCAGCCTCTCTGGTTTAGGGTAAATATGTCAACCTTTATTTTACTTCTATTTGGCAGTTTCAGACTGTAACACAGCAGATAAACTGGCTCACAGTGGGTTTTTGAAGGGTGACAGAGTGAAAAATAAGTGTTCTCCCATGTCCTCATCCACAGCACCCAGCCCTGTGCTCTTAGCCTGGAGTGGGACTGGGTCCCCCTGCCCTTGGCACTTCTCTTGAAAGGGGCAGTTTTAGTCAACTCTGATAAATTTTGGACCAAATGTGATTCTCAGTAACCTGACTGCTATGCTGGGTTTGGGAAAATAACAGAACGAAGATTTCTCCCAGTCTTCTCAACAGCACTGGAGGCCTTTCTGCTCTGAATTTGCTGTGCTGGAGCTCCTTTGCTGCAGGATATTCCCTGCCAAGATATGCCCTTCTAGGAAGAAAATATTTTCTGGATTTGAAGTTGTGTGGGTTAGAAGCAATTCTCCATCTGAGCCAGCACATGAAGTCAATCTTTAATTCAAAGTCAAGCTTTAATTCATCCACTGATGGCATGAGTGACTTCTACACAACCATGTTTCCACTGAAGAGCAATAAGAACCACCTCTATCTAAATAAATATATGTAAACAAAACCTAAATTGATATATAACCTAAACGTAGCTAAAAAGTTAGATAAATGGTGCAATGGGTTATAAAACTGTATTCCTACATAGATGGTGAAGTTTTCATGGATTCAGCCAGAGAATGCCCATAATCCATGACAGAGAGGTCACAAAACATGACTTAGACCTTGAAATTTGTGAGCTTGGTTCAACTGCTCTTGCAGTTTTTGGACTGGCCACAACCTCAAGGCTTGAATTTCTGTTTCTGACCACGGAGATTTCCCTTGGAAAAAATATAAATTAACTGACTTCTAAATATGCACCTCTGAATATGTCACTGGTAATATGGCAAGTACCAAAAAAGGTTAACCTTGGGTATTTCACACATTGACTCTTTTCTTTTGGAAATAAACATACAAATAAACCTAAATAGGGTCGTCTTTTTCTCCAACTACTCCAGTTAAATTGCATTTTGAGATTTGATTAGAACATTTGAAATACAGACAGTTTCAGCCATGTTTGCCAGTCACCTTACAGCATTCTTTGGGTTTGACCTCTTCCCTCAGGGTGCCCCATAGCCTTCCCAAAATCGTGCAACTACCCTTGACTTTTGCCTCACATTGTCCTAAATGTTAATTTCCCCTGTTTATGTGCAACAACTTCTCCTGGCTTCAACTGTACCACTGCCTGAAGATAGGTTAAAATTTAGTGCTCTTTAGCAATAACACTGGGACTGTAAATCCCCATCAGACCTTTAAAAAGCCTGCCTCAGACAGGACAAAATTCCCTATTAATTCCTCTGTGTTGTCTGGCAGATATTAATGGGAACAAACTGTTCTGCTTCCCAAGATTCCCAGTGCTCAGGTCAGCATCCAACATCATCAGGACCCCACACTGCCAGCAAAGGGCAAACCAACAGGAGCTGGTAAAACCCAAGGGTTTAAGTGCGACACATCACCCTTTTTGTCTGAGAGGAAACTCTCCCCACAGTCGGGTTTCAGCCTTCAGAGCAACCACTCAAGAGGTGTTTCCTGATGATAAATCTGGAGTCTCTCATGCTTTCCAACAGGTGAAGTATCTAGCAAGCAGCAGAATCACTGTGCTGAAGAGATTAGGCTCTGAGGCACTGAATGTAGGCAAACATTAAATTTAGCAGGTGCTCCATGTGCAGTTACTCAGTGATTATTCCCTTTCTAGTTCCCTCTGTTTTCAAAACCTTGAGCTTCCTCTTGCAATGCTCTCCCAATGTCTTTGAGCTCCCTCTCCACTGAAGAAAGAGATTCACTTCTGCTCCACCAAAGTGCTCTGTATCAGGTCCTTGCAGTTAAAAGGGATTTTGAAAGCTGAAGTTGTGCTGGCCCTGGCTCTCACACACTGTGAGGAGTTTCACTCCGTGTGTTTGTGTAAATTCAGAGTCTCCACAATGCTTTACTCTCAATTTTTCCTCCTGTTCCAATGCCTTTTATTCCACGTGAAACTAAACTCAAGTCATGGAATTTTTTTTTTGATTGGAGAGGGAAGGAAGCGCTTGTAAGGAATTACTATACCTTCTATATAATAAATTTATTTATTTATTTATTATTATAAATAATTCTAAATAGGTATTAAGAAAAATATATTGCTTGAAGTGACTGAACATCCCTCATCTCACTTCTGATTTTTTGCATTATTCACACACGCTTATAAGAAAATTACCTTTGCCATAAAAACTGAATTCAACTTATTCTCTATCCTTCAATACATATTATTTATGTATTTCATGTACAGCTGCAGGTACTGTGTAGAAAAAGCATCCTCAGATCAATCTATTTTCCAGATGCAAAACATAGATATATATTCATTAATTCAGATATCCTTTGTTAATTATTATTTATCAAGCAGTATAACATTTCTTTAGCATTCATGTATAAATATATATATATATACATAAATTCTTTAATGGTAACTTGGTATGGCTTCACTTTTCCTTATTCTTTTCAGAGCCTGATGCCTGGGAATTATCCCACATGGGATTTAGAAACACAAGGTTGCAGATTTATCCATAAGAGCACACTTATTTTCTGATGAAAGCAAAGGGAGGAAAAACAACAGCAAACTAACAAGAACATCAACTTTAATCACAATAACCATTTTTATCAAGAGAATTTATATGAAGGAAGGTATTTTATGGCTGTCATGAGACACTTCACCTATAAAGACTGAGATGTCTGCATTCATGCAGTACATTTGCTGCACCTTCCATTGCCTGGAGCAACTCCCTACACACAAAATTTCCCTTCTTTCTTTATTTTAAACATCCTGAAAAGCAGAATATAAAAATCCTGTGTGTTCTTCAGCATTGCTACAGGGGTTAAATTGTTAATGCTTTACTTTCACTCTAGTTTTTTATCAAACTTTCTTTTTTCTCTCCCTGGGGATAAACAAATGGACAGCTTTCCTCTCTAGTATTCCTCCTTCCATTACCATCACAGCAGAATGCATCTGAGACTATAATAATTCAGTGATGAAATACAAAATGTCGCAATGCCATCTCTCTTAAAGTGAACTGAGATTTTGTTATGCCATTTTAGGTGCACTAATAGCTCCTAAAGTCCCATGGAGTATCTTAATGTGAATTTAATGAGCTGATAGCATATAAATGACAGTACTGTGAGGGTGAAGGTGACATAACCTTTTTCCTTCTGTTTGATGTTTGTCTTTGAAAAAATACAGATCTTTTCAAAACGCGCCGCATTACTGCAACGTGCTGCATCCTTCAGCGAGGAGCCTGCCATTGTTTTAGCATTTTACAGCCCTCTTTTGCACTCTTCATGGCACTAGAAACACAGGCACTTTTTAGTTCAGCATTCAGGTAATTAAAAATCTAAATGCTTCTCCTGGTAGCACAATGCCAACAGTGCTTGTGGCCACATCGTGGAGCGTCCATCCAGTGACAACCCATCAGTTTTGTCACGCTGGCGCCAGTACTGGTGGCATGGAACTGGTGAAACCCTGTGTGAACCACATGGAAATCATCCACCTTTATTTCCTGGGCACCACCTTCCTATCTGCTAGCTGAGAGATCTCCTCTCCAGCACTGACTCCCAAACTCCGCGTGTCATTACCGGAGCGCTGTCATTTATAAGGAGTTGCCTCCCCTCGCTCAGCGGTGTCACACCCCATTGTGCACCCAAATCCCGGCTACCTTCGGCGTGGTAATGGGCTGGAATCCCATCAGCACTGGCTTGGATCAGCACTGACACTGCCACGCACACGGGAGGAAGATGGCAAAAGATAAATACATTGATAATCAGCAGCAGATCTATAGGAAATAGCGGGCAGATTAAGGAGGCACCTGAATGTATGAGGTTATTAAAGCCTGCCCGAGTGCAGCAATGAAGCTTTTCCACTGCAGTTTGAAGTACTGTCCTTAAAACCTTTCATTCAAACTTAAGAAATGACATCTCGGTGCGTTTTTTCAACCCCCCACCTGAGCACTTAGAGCTGTGTCAGCCAGCGATGGGATCATTTCTAGGCTAAATGTTCTGCAACTTGAAAAGTTATTAACTGTCACTTCTCTTCATATTCCTTCAAAACAATATAGAGATCCAGAAATTACCAATCTGGAATAACCTGAGTTGGAAGGGACCCGCAAGGATCATTGAATCCAACTCTTGGTCTGGCACAGACCCCCCAACACTCCCAGCCTGGGCATCCCTGGCAGCGCTGTCCAAGCGCTCCTGGAGCTCTGGCAGCCTCGGGGCCGTGCCCATTCCCTGGGGAGCCTGGGCAGTGCCCAGCATCCTCTGGGGGAAGAACCTTTCCTGATATCCAACCCGAACGCCCCTGGCACAGCTCCAGCCGTTCCCTCAGATCCTGCCTCTGGTCACCAGAGAAAAGAGATCAGTGTCTTCCCCTCCTCTTCCCCTCTTGAGAAAGCTGAAGGCTGGGACAGGTCTTCCCTCAGTCTCCTCCATCTGAACAGCCCATGAGACCTCAGCTGCTCATCACACAGCTTCCCCTCAAGGCCCTTCACCATCCTCACAGCTTTCCTTTTATTATTTATTTTATTTATCCTGTTTATTTTATTAATCCTCTTATTACTATAATTTATTTTTTAAACTTTATAGAGAGCCAGGCTTGTTTCTTTTAATTTTATGCTCATTTGCTGCATTTAGGTCAATCAAAGGTTTCTCGGTGTTGATTTGTTAATTTTAAAACACTTGTAAGACAGACTAAGAATCATTTCATAGACAGAGTATTTTCTATCTTTTCATACAGTCCCAGTGCTGTTACATGAAGTATGTAAGGCTGAGTGAATTAAATTTACAAAAGCTATTTCTCTCCCCAGTAGAAATGCTAACATTTGCTCTTCTGACAGAGATGTACCTTGGGCTGCGTTTGACAAAGGGGATATAAATAAATAAAAAAATAAGCAGCTTACGTGTTTCAAAAAGTTGGAATTTTGGCAATGTGTGAAATTTGTTTAGAAAAACCTTTTCGTTGCCAGGTGACAAGGCAAAACATATCACATATGCTTAACAACCAGCTTGTACATATTTTGTCTTTCCAAGGTTTCTAGGGCTGGTCAGGCACAATGATGCATTACAGCTGAAGGAGCTTCCAGCAGGGACAAATGTTTGTCTCCTTCCAAAAGAATTTTCCTAATCCTTAAGAAAAACAACTCAATATTTCTCATTGTTGAATGATTGAGTAAGGATTAATTCTGCTCGAAATTCATCGTGTCACGAGTTGTAACATATATTTTGTGTGTGCTGAGGATGCAGACTGCTGGGGTTTTGGAGCATGGTGTTTGTGAGCACTTCATGGTGTATCTGCTAATACAGATTTCTTACAGTAGTCTGACATCTCCTCTCTGTTCCACTGTCAAGCAACAGTGCAAACAGCATTAAAAAATATGGATGACTAAGGATCAGTGTGTTAAAACATGTCCCACCGCGTTCAAAAGCTGCTGCTGGCACAGTCTGAGCACCTTTGCATCACGGGTGTTTCCATTTCATCGACATTTCCTTCCAGTGATGCACACTGGCATTTCAGAGGAATGGAATAATCAGTTATGGTTTAGGAGGAAGTCAGAAAAAGCCAGAAAAACCCCAACCGGCACCAGATTCCCCTGAAATCCAGAGGTTCATCCTTCCCATCCCAAACCTCAGCTCTTGCTGTGAACATTCACACTGATGCCATGGCCTGCAGTTGGAGTTAATGGACTTCACACATGTGAAATTAATTGTGGGGATAATTCTGGAACAATTACCTTTTCTTGGAATCCCAGTCAACAACTATTCCAATAAATCACAGTGCTGCTCATGTTATAATGACCATTGGTAATCAAATGCATCTGCACACTCCGCCTGTTTGCTGACTTAAAATACTAAAAGGGAAAGAAGAGTTTGGTGCCCAAGTTCCCACATGCCTGATGTACAAAATGGACACAGATGACCTGACTGCTCTCCTCCAACCACTCTCTGCTACCTGCAATTATTAATTGTTTGTCATTATGCAAACTTGCATCCTGATCCCAATCTCTTTAAAATGTTCATACCTACGTACTCCAAATATTTTTTCTTTCACTCTCTTTTGTTTTGCATTCCAATTTTTAGTGTCCCTGAAAGAAAATTTCAGCATGACTCATGAGATTAAAACGTTTTATCTCTACCCTTGTCAGTAGAAAGCCATAAATCCCTTTTCAAAAAGCATCACAGATTCATTTAGAACCATGAGCCGTCATTTTGTTATTTTGCTGTTCCTTAGAGGGGTTGCCCTCACATCCTCTGTGTACCCAGCTAAGCACTGGATTTTTACAGGTGGACTTGGTACCAAATATTATCTTACCATAAACTTTACAAGCCTTCCAGCCCTTTCCTCCATTTTATGCACCTATGCCCACCTACCCTGGGGGTAAAACCAAGCACACACTGAAAACTCAAAGCTAAGGAACTTTCTATTGGAGAGAACAACTTCTGGAATTAGATGGCCACCAGGAGCACTTGTGCCTGCAAATTTCAGTTTGCTCTCCCTGCCAGTGAACCACGCATGCCAGCAAACCAACTTCCTAGAATCCTCATCAAAAGACAACAACAACGGGCTGTAATGATGGCCAAATCCAATTTATTTAAGAGGGAAAAGGAGACCACACACAAACCTCTCTGTATGACTACCCAGATGTGGTGGGTCACTACCTGTAGCCATTAATACTCACTGGCACCCCAATGCCTTAAAAGTTTAGATTATATTTATTTTGCATCCTTTTCTTTTTCATTGTGGATTATACCCTTTGAAATACAAGGCATCCATTTACTCAGTGTAAACTTAGACTGTGAGATATGATCCCAGATGAGGTATTGCCTCAAACAGAAGATGAAAAATATTCCATGCATTTTAAACATGAATCCAAGATCATAAGTTACACTAACATGTAATACATTTCTGCTGTTCTCTGGCAGGAGAGAAAAACAAAACTGGCAGCTATAGCAATTGTATAATGGTAATTATTGAGAGAAATAATTATACAAAAACCTGTTCAAACTATATACGGGATGGGATGACTCAAAGCGAGAAGAATTTAAAGTGATAGTTAATACCACAGAAAACTTCACTGTGTGACACCAGGCAGCAAAATCCGACAAATAAATGCATCTGTTGAAACCATTCTAGCCTCTAAAGTTTGTAAAAAGTGGGCAAAAAGCAACTGTTCTCAGTCAGTGGGAATTTCAGGGCAGGCTGGATTATGAGGAAGGCTCCCAGCAGCATCAAGGAATTCCTAGACAAAGAAGGAAACCCTAATGCAATTTTATTCTAAACAGGCTGTAATCAATTCTTTATATTCACTCAATAACCCTCAGCTGCAGGTGGGTTTAGAAAATTAAAGCACCTCTTCAGAGGTGAGAAATGGAGTGAGATGCTGCAATGGAGCCAGGGAGCCACTGGGTGCTGAGGCCCTGAATTCCCACATGCACCTCTAGGGTTGTTTCTGTCTGTACCCAAATGTAGATACAAAAATGCTGCCAGCAAGGATTTTCTTGCTATTTTCTAAGTCCGTGAGAGACTTTTCTCTCTCACAGAAGAGGTAGCAGAGTTATGTAAACAACCAAGCCACCTGCAACCTTGGAAAGTCTTGTTTATGGTACAGTAGAAAAATATTTTGACAATGGATGTTTTAGGATTTTAGCCAATCACCCCAAGGGGTGGCTGATCCTTTGTCCAATTAGACTATGAAGAAAAAAGTCTATAAAAGAGTTTGTAAAATAATTAAATAAATCAATCTTGCTGCACAATTCCTGCCTGCTGGATCTTCTCTCCTCCTCCCTCCGGCTGCAGGACACGGTGATATACCGTAGGAACCAGGCCTGCAGTAATACCCAAAGATAAAACTTCTTGTTCCAGAGGTTTCCAGCTGTGGTTCTGATGGCTGCCCTCCTCCCTTCACCCCAATATCTGCAACGCTCTGGATGAAACATGCAGCCACTGAACTGACTGCACTTGAAAAGCCAAGGAAGTCAAACCACATCTTCCCCGTTTTGCTGGATCTCCTTCTGCCTTTCCCACATTGCGTGCAAGATTCTTGTTCTGTGCTCTGTTCCAGATCTTGCTTCTCAAACACCTCTCCCTACTTCAAACACTTCTGCTTTCCACATCCCCTCCCTCCTTCCACCTAATTTTTAAACCTCTGTCCTCACTTCCAACAACTGGCCAAAGCCCTTCTCAAGGGAAAAGGCTTTTCATTATGTCTACAGGAAAACATAGACAGATCTTTAATTTATCTTTATTAGCTACAAATTATTTCCTAATTATTCCTTTTAGCCTGTTACATTACCTTATGCCTGTGTTGCTATTTCACTTCCCTCTGTATCGTATCTAATTTGAAATTGGTGTGACTCAGTTGAGGATTACAAAGCAATAAAATATTACTTAAGTTTGTTTTAAAAGCTCCTCATTTTGCCCAGACCGTTCACACAGGCAAAGCATCATATGCACCATCCTGTATTAATAATAACTTTTCAAACTTTGTATTTCAAGAAAGATGATAAATGCTTCAGGACACAAATAAAAATGGGAAAAACTGTTCTGCTGACAAGTCAGTTACAGACAGTGCAACTTGCTCAAATTGTCGCATCAAAATTTGCTTTTTGCGAAAAGAAAAAGCTGTTACTTTATTTGGCAAGGTGGTTCAAAAGTCCAGCTTAGCTCAGTTCTTTTGTACAGAGGGAAGAGTAGTGAGTGGTTTGTATTATTTACAGCTAATCCTACCATTTCTTTCAGTACTCAGATACTGTATTTATTTCTTCAATGCACATAATCAGATCACTGCATTCTTTCTAATTAAATTAGTTTCCTCTACACAGCCCTTCAGTGTTATCCTAGGAAACAAAGACAGGGCAATAAAACCAAAAGCCCACTATGGACTCAGACAGTTAGAGAGTTGCCCAAACTTAAATCAGAATGGTGTTTGCAGGAAGGTAATAATGTATAGAATTTCAAATTTAGGGTTTATGTGCCCCCCAGTGTTGTTTTCTTTGATGATTTCACCTTTAAGTCACCTCTATAAGGTAGTGAGGTGAAATTACCCCTAATTTAGGGGTACAGACCCCAAGCACAGAGTGAAGTTGGTTCACTCGAGGTGACATGTGGAGTCTGTGCCAGCCTTGGAATCTGGGAACAGAAATTCTGCATTTTCCCCAAGGATCTGACCACCAGAACTAGCTGCCCTTAGTGCAGTAAGTCCTCCTTGGAAACACCACAGAGGATCCTTCTTAATGGCATTGGCAAGATCACGGAGAATACTTGTATTACTACAGAATAAAATACAAATCCGACCCCTGCACACAGGTGAGGGCAAGGCGGGAGAAAAGCAGCCCCTTGGGAGATACACTGAGGTTTCCAGGAGCAGGAGTGGGGTATTTAGCTTCACATAAATTTCTAAATCTTGCCAAAAAAGGAAGAAGATAAGATCCAGTCATGTTGGCTTTTCCTACTTCAGCCACTGTGTAAGGAAACTGCTGAGGTTTTCAAGACCGGAAGAAAACTCAACTGTTTTTATATCACTTTTATTGGGAGGGGGGGGGAAGTTATATATTTTGGAAGAGGAAAGAAAGAAGAAGCTCTCATCCCAAGAACTCAAGTCATTAATTCCTATACCCCAAGGCAAGAACTCTCACGTGGGGGGTTACAAGGTCACCCATGAAGCTGCTGGCAGAGTTGTATTTCCCATCCCCTTTGTTGGGATTAACACCTTCTGCAAAGCACAATCAACTTTTAAGGCACAAGATAAAATTTTAACAGTGGTCCTAATTAGTGCCAACAGTGGCAGTTTCTGTGATGGCTACGAGGGCCTCGGTGAGGGTCCATAAACTCCATTTCACTTGGCTCAACCATCTATCAGGTGATAACCACTGCTCCCTGCTACCCACCTGGACTGGCTGCAGAAGGAGATACCCAACAGTTTGGTTGAAAAGGGCATTAAAGATCATCCAGTTCCACCTCACTCCACGGGCAAGGACACCTTCCACTATCCCAAGTTGTTCCAAGCCCCATCCAACCTGACCTGGAAAACTTACAGGGCAGACTGAGCAACCTGTGCCAGGGCCTCCCCACTCTCACAGTCAAGAATTCCTTCCCCCAGACAAGGATGAAACTGCAATTGCCATTGAACTGCTTATTCTTACAGCATATTGTGATAGGAGTTTTTGTCAGGATACCTGGCAGCAGGCATTGGTTCACTTCCAGGGCACAAACTTGGCTGTTGTGCAGATTTGTTTATGCCACTGTGAAATGTATATTCGGCTGTGTTGCTTGGATAAACTTTTCCCAAAAAATCCCCACTAGAACAGTGAATGGGATTTACAGCTCGAGCTCCCCAGCACCTTTACTGCACAAAAACTGTTTATTAGCACAAGTTTTCCCTTTGTATGTTGTGTTTACTTGTTTCCCAGCAGGGTCTGATGATGTTAATGGACTCACAGCAGTGCATTCTACTTCTGTTATTACAGGTCTAATTCAGTCATTAACATTTCATTAATGGACTGGCCTCCTTGCTGTTTGCATGGCTGTCTAGATATTGATGAGCTTTCTAGTATAGAAAACTCGTATTTAAGGCAGACTCTTAAAGGTCTATTAAGATGCTCGTGAACCTTCATCGCATTCTGTCATTTATTTTAGCAGATAAAAGCCAAACCCTCAGATGAATTTGCATTGCAAAAGTTTTCAGCACCTGAATAGAAAATTAATTCCATGCGAAAACCCTGAGGGGAAAAAAAAAAAAAAAACAAAGATTCCACAGTTACATCACTTGGATACAAATCTTGAGCTCCTGCCTTAAAACCAGTGTGGCTCGGTACTGCCAAGTGTGCTGCGCTCTACCTTGGAAGGAACTGCACTTCCCTGGGACACAAATTGATTCCTTTTTCCAAGGGGGTTCTGCAGCTCCACTAGCTCCCAATTTCAAACTGAACTGGAGTTCCTAATCTTTTCCACAACCCACTCCATCAGAAACAGTGTTACTGGTCCACTGGAATTAATCAAACTAAGAGGCGGCCTGGAATATCGAGGCAGTGGCCTTGGGGAGCTTTGACAGGATCACCAAAGAGGAAGATTTATCACAATTTTTAGACATCAGTAACTTTCTGGCTTCACCAACAGAGTACTGGAATCCAAAAAGAGTCTTGATAACACCTGTACCCCAGTGGAAGGTAAATATCCTTAGGAAATTGCTCAAAGGAGTTATGAGGTGCTTCCTTTTACAACATTTCTGCTTTTTCCCTGCTAAAATGTGGGCTTTCAGGCACCCCAGAGAATTAAAATACACTGCATCATATCATACGAGTGTCTGATGCAAACACTTCGTGAAAATTACTAATTTGATGTCGTAATTAGGCTTGTAATATGAAATTATTAAGCACTGTCATATTGCACAGTAAATGGAACTTATACTGGTGTAATAAAATGTATTTCAATTCCACTACAATAACTTTAGCACAGTCTTTAATGGGACCCACAGTTAACAAAAATAAGATGCAGCCAGGAAAAACACTGTTGAAGAGTACCCTGTACTGCAATATTAGGTCACAACAGATATAATTTGTGAGCTTCTTTATGTGCCAGTTTACATTTATGAACACCTGCAACTTATGTTTTCCTGACAAAATGAGATGTTAAAAAGCCGAGGTAAGATTAGAGGCCAGTAAACAAAATCCCCGGTGTAATTTCCCTTAATAAATTCTGCATTATCCATGCCTTTGACTTCAGCTTTATAAATGGAGCTATAAATATTATTGATCCTAAATTCATATCTTTTTAAGGATCTTCCTGGCTCAGTCAGGCAGGTCTATGCCAGGATGACATGAAAATAGATCTCTTATTATGGAATCTGAAGCTTATTATTTTGATAAATGTAGCAATGTTTGAGCAATCAGAGGGGTGGAGGGCAACAAGAAAGGAAGGACACCATTTTAATATTAATATGTTCAAGTGGTTTTTCTCCTCAGTAGAACTTTCCCAGCCCAGAATGTATGAGCTACTTATTTAATGGAGGGGAAAAAAAAAAGAAAAGAGGAAAAGAAAAAGGGAAGAAAAAAAATTATAAGAAAAGATGCCAAATCCCCATCTCAACATTTTTCTTTTGTCTGTCAGGGTAAATAAAATGAAAAAACAACCACAACAGGAGGGGGGGGGGGGTGGAAAACCCAGTCAGCTAAAATGTCATGACTTGCTTCTCTGCAGGTGTCAACTTGACTTCACTGAAATGGCACAAAACTTTGATTTTCTCATCAGGAAAAAATGTTTATTCCCTCTACCAGACCTAACAGATAAGAACACACTGTGTGCAACATTGCATATTTTGATCCCGTGTCTAACTGCTCTTGAGACACATGCTAAAAATATTTTGTGTGCTTTGCCTCAAATTGTTGCCATGAATTATTGAATTGAGCTGTTGCTTTTTCATTAAACTGGCAGCCTTAATAATTTAAACGCTGGTCTTTAAGAGACTTACTGTATATTGATGATCTTCATGGGAAGAAAGAGAACCTCCCAATTATTTTATATCTGCCTTGATTTTTTTTGGTAGGGTTTTAATGCATTGCATGATTTACCCTGCATTACTGGATGCCTGTATTATTTTAGCACACCAGACAACATTTTTCTCCATTTGATTTGTCATTGAGAATTTAGCTCAGATATTCCTGTGGCCAGCTTTTCCAGGCATGGGGAAACTCAGACCTTCTCAATGTTCAAGCGCAGCTCATGGGTTGGGTTTCAATTTACCCCAGGAAATAAGGTAGGAAATAATCTTCAAAGTTTTATATGTCTGTGTGGGTCTGGTCCATTGGATGGCAACTTTCTTACGCCTGAGGAGTATCTGCTGCTCCAAAGGAAAACCAAAAACTAAGGGAAGTGTGAAAGAGTTCAGAAGTTGCAGCCTGATTCAATAAAAAGCTCAACTTTCCTCTCAACTAAATTGATTTTTTTAAAAAATATACTTTCTGTGGGGCGACAATCACTGAAAAATGAAGGGTTTGGAAAATTTGTTGGCAAATCATTGCACTGGTGGCTTTACCAAGTCCCCTAATCTTTGGAACCTCCCTCAATTACACTGCAAAACATCAAGGCGAGAAGTGTTTCAAAGTACCTCCCCAAAACCCAGAATAAACCCTCAACTCCCACAGCCTTCTTGTGGTAGAACTAGAGATGATAAAAATCAGAAATTCTGGGAGTCAGTTGATGCCTCTGATCCACGGTGATGTGTCACTTCAGTAACACCAATGCTCATTTTGCACAGCACAACAGCAACAAAAATTACAAATATTAACTTCAAACACCACATAAAGTATGAATAATCTCCATTGCTACAAATTTTTAGAATGCATCATATTTCTTTCCCACATATGTCCTCGTAGCCTCATAAAACAAACTGTTTCATTATATGGGCTTGTGTATATATATCACAAAATGTTAGCTACTGCTAAAAGTAAGAAAATAGATTTTGACATAGGAGAATTATTTTCCTACTCTCCTGTGCCTCTGGATCTAAAGGCAGAGCTACTCAGCTGTTTAATCTGGCCTGAGTCCAGGACTGCATTCCATGGTGAGATGCCAGGAGCAGCGATGCCACATGAAACAGGAGTTATCTTCTGCAAACTCGCAGTGATCACAGGGCAATTTGTATTTGAACTGATAGAAAGAACAATCTCATCTAGTTTTCTTGTCTGGTCAGGAGTGATTTTCATTTGGGCAACTAAATTTTGTCTTATTAATCAGGAGATGTAGGAGATGCTGTGATCGCTTCACTACACAGCATTTGCCAACCCTTCCATCCCGTGTCCATCGAAATACCTAGCCCTGCCCTCCCTGAGCATGTCTGCAGCCCTGAATTACAGCAGTGGCTCACAAACTGCAGAGAAGAGCCATTAAATGTGGGTTTAAGTTATACAGGCAAACTATTAAGTGTTGAAAGCTAAATGTATATGAAAAAGAAACACTTTTTTGTCCAGTTTTACACTTTACCACTTGTCAAAACTGTCAAGATGGGAAAGCCTGTTTGCCTTCTGTCCTTCAACTTAAAGTAGCTGTATGTGATGCCCTTTTAATTAATTCCCAATTCAGTCTGCTGTTTAGTTTATTAGCTTCCGAAAGTTTAGATGATATAAAACGTATACATTTAAAGTGGCAAAATAAAGGAGTTTTCCTTGTGGTCTGTGAAAAACTACTTACCCTCTAACTTCTCTAACACTTGAAGAAGAGTAGAGAGTCCAGGAAAGGAAGCACTTTCATTAAAGTATTGTCCTGGGTTGCAGTGTATTCTACTCCCACCCCCATGAGCTTTTGGAACCAGGTGGGGCAGTGTTTTCCTTGCCTCCTCCCTCCGGACTATCTTCTGCTAATGGCCCATCAATGCTCTGCCCATGACTCATCATCCCATTGTGAGATGCTCTACCCAGAAGAAGGAACCAAGCATTCCATCCTGGATATAATCTGAGATTCCCAACACCAGAGACAACCTTTCCCCTGGATTCCCAGAGGACAGGAGCTACATAGCCACCACTGGACCTTCTGAGGAAGAGCAGACCCTTCTACAGGACCATTCTTCAGCAGAACCACATCCACCAGTTCAGGAGGACTGCAGCCACCACTAACAGGGTGTCAGGTTGTATCCTGGCTCTGTCAGTTTAACCCAGTGTTTTCTGCCTTTATTTTTTGATTTCCCTGTTAATTTGTTATTCTGACTTGGTGCCTCCCACTGGTTTGTTTTCAAACTAGTACAAGCATACAACTCTATCAACATACAGGTGCCACAAGAAGAAAGAGAATAAAAGCTAAGAAATTGTGTTTATGCTCACTGCTATCACCTGATATCTCAAAAAAATATCTAACCCAAACCACATGGATGAAAATAACCAAAAAACTATATAAGAGTAATATAAAGAAATTTTATCTCACCTGTGGCATCTCCACCTTTCCTCCTTAAGCTGTTGCCATTTCAAGATGACTCTGAATTTGCTAGAAATATTCAATTTGTTTATTACAGGTAATATAATCTCTTCCTGATAGGGAGACAATGAAGCACCTCCTGGTGCATTAGGGACAGCCTATGAGCAAATACTCCTTTATTCTGTGACATCCCCTGGGTAAAAATGGGCTTTAAAACCCTGGTTCCCCATTTCCTGCCCCTGGAGGGTTTAAACAGATGTCGGGATGGGGCACACCAGGTGAACAGGGATGTTAGGAGCCAGTTTAATTTTGATCTGTCTCAACACCGATGGTCAGAGGCAGGCAGGGGAGGGGATGCACATGTGCCACGTGTAGGAGGCAACCGGGAGAGGATGGAGAAAGCTTTATCTCTGGGGAGGCTTTGTCCAGCAACCATTTCATGTCTCACATGGGACAGGCACCCAGCAGGACACTGCACCCTCGGAAAGCTTCTCCAACTGGATGGAGAAGGGTGTCTGCCAATGGACTGCGGTGCAACCTTGGACTGGGCCAATGCTCCCCTGCCAGCGGGCGGACCTTCGGAGGGGCCGGGGGTGTAAAACTGCGACACAAGCTCGGGGGATTCCTGGGTCTTGCGGTTTTGCTTTGTCTCTAACCAGCGGGGCTTTTGGCTCTTATCCTTTTTACCCTGCTTTTTGGCTCTTCTGCCTTTGCTGGCGCCCGCTCGCTCCCGCTGGACGCCGGGTGCCCTCCGAGCCTCGTGCGCGGCCCGTGTCCTGCCCTAGCCCTCGCCCGTCCCAGCCGCCGCCTGTCCTGCCTCCCCGTGTCCCTGCCTGCCTCTTACCCTGCTCTGCCGATCCGGCCCGATGCTGTGGCCGTGCCCAGGCTCCCGCAGCTCCTGCCCGGCCTGCCCTCACCCGGGGTCCGGCCGCCGGAGCTGTGCCCGGGCGCACCGGGCCGCGCGGAGCTCGACGGCGCTGCCGGCCTTCCGCTGGGAACGCCCGCCTTTTCCCCCATCCCCTCCCTCTCTCTTTGGCTCTCCACCCTTTTTCATTCTCCTTCCTCTTCCTCGGCCTTCTCTACCCCTCTGTAGTAGTAGGACAATTCCCTTTTCCTTCTCAATAAATGGCTCTCAGATACGATGTTGTCTCGTTTGACTTAATTTCATCCTAGAGCATCTGTTTTAAAAGAACTCCTCGCAGCACCCCTGACTCCTTGCCCGAAGATGGTTCTTCCACAACACAAAACTATGAGTTTAAACGCTAATAACGTACAAGGAGGTTTTACAAGCAGCACATGCAAGAGTGATTAATGAACTGGTTTCTGCAGCAATGTCTAGGTGTAAAAGAAGCAGGTGTTTCATGATGCTGCAGGTGCTGTGTGTTTCCACGTTCCCCAGATCTTCTAGCTCTCACACTCAAGGAAATCATTTTCATCTGTGCAAAGATGACACAAACATAAGTGTCCTAGCTTGGTATCATCCTGTAGTGCTTTGGGTGAGAGGGAAACGTGGGAAAGATGTAAGGCTGCAGAGGAGGGGACTCGTTAGGGAAATGCACAGCAGCACATCAGAATTGTCCACTCCTATTGCCATAAAAATACTTGCAAGTAAGAAAGAAACAACCAGAGAAAAACTAAAGAGATGTATTAGCATTTAGTGGGTAATTGTATACAACCTTCTAGAGACCATAAAATAAAAATCAACCAAAATGGAAAGGAAGTCCTGGCTGGTTCAGTGTATATTAAAGGTGTTGAATGTTTTTCCTGTTGAAACGAGTTGAAGCTTGGAGAGATGAGTGAAAGGAGATGGAAGAAGACACTGGAAATATAAAATGAGCATCAGAGCAGACAACCTTGCAGTCTGCACAGTCATCTTTTATGAGTTCCACCAGTGCTGGCTCTGAGCCTGCGCTGCTGCAGGTTCCCATGGCCATGTCTACACTGGGCATCACAGCCCCCATCCTCTCTGGAAGGACCTGGGAACACTCAGACATGGGCTGTAAAGGGAATGCCACCACCTCTGGATGTGTGAGCGGTGGGATTTACGTGAGGAGCAAAGACCAGCAAGCGAACACAGATGTTCCAGGCATCGCACAGCTTTTCATCCCCGAGCGCTTGCAGGCCTCCAGAAGGACACTCTGGGAGGTTGCAGGGCACTGTGGAGGTGGAGAGGGACCTCTTTTAGCGTTTCAAAATGTTTCTCAGCCTCAGGGCTGCACATTCCAAGCAGGTTTCACTTGCACATTACCTCTTTTCCTTTGGACAGAACCGTCTTGCAGGTTCACCTGCTCTGGCTTCAAGGTTCAAGGCAAAGGCACAAGACCTTCCCAAAGCCTTGGGAAAATGTGCTCGCTTTTGAAAAGCTTTTCTTTATTGTTTTAATGAAAATTCACCATGGTTCTAATGGAAAAAAAATACCTTAAACAGACCTTTAACAAGAAATATAGGAGGGGGGAGGACTCATTAAGTGTGAAGTTTGACAAGTATTAGTGGAACAAAAGACCCCAGCACACAAGCTTAAATACCAGATAACTCTGTCACCCTCTGATTGCCAGGAGGAGTTAAAATTCAGGTCTCCTGTCTGGAAAAAGTATTACAGGAATATATTCTGAACTTTGCACAGTTCATTTTTTGTTACGAATTAGATCCATCATGAGATTTATTGAGATGCCTCATGTTTAATAAAATACTCATAACAGTTTGTGATATTTCACAGGATAAATAACAGAATTGTTAACTGTGTTTGTATAGCAGGTTTCAGGATAATAAATGGTTCATTCAACAATGAACTGACAACAAGTTATTCAGGTTATAAATATATGGGAGATAAGAGTCAAAATAACAAAACTCAAAGGATCAGACATTCAGACAACACTGGAGTCCAAAACCAGGTTGCCCCATCATTTAAATTCTGAAACCATTTGAAATGAGAGGGTGGAAATTTCCACAGAAAGCATTTCCCAAGCCAAATCCACAACAGGACAGTGGAGACAACTGTTCTTTTATTTCCGACACAGCCCAAGACATCTCAATCTTCTCATGTTATTCAAATCTAATAAAAGATTAATACCCTTTTAGAATAAAATAATACAAAAGTATCTGAAGATAAACACATAAAAATTATTCATCCTGTCTCTGCCCCTCAAAGAACACATGAACAGAGAAAGTTCAATACATTTTAAAAAATACATTCTTTAGAAAATATGAACAAGTGAAGACTCTCTGAGTGTATTTGACTTCTAAATAAATTGCTTTCTTTTTTGGAATTGCTGAGAAGGCAGACACAGTGAGGTCAATGAGACTTACTGATTGCACAGTGTTACGGAAAATTAGGCTACTTATTTGGGAACTAAATATGGATGCTAAGAGCATTCAGTGAAGTCACACTTTTGAGCATTTTGGAGTTGGCCTACATTTTTAAAGAAAACTTTGAGACTTTGAGCAATAACTTTTTGGAAGAACCAGATATTTATGGTTTCTTTCGTAGCAATTAAAGGCAATTCACAGAACTGAAAAGATGATTTGGGCAGGGGGGGAGGTGGCTTCAATTCCTGTAAGGAGACATCAATTTGCAATCAACTCAACTTAATTAGGGTGCTCCCAGTTCTTACCAGTTTTGACTCTGAGGTATTCGAAGGACAAGGAGTGGGTCCCCAGGATGGTGCTTGATTCCCACCTATATGTCAGGATAAAAAATGATGGAGAAGAGACAAGTTAAAGAGGAGGCACAAAGGGAAGGGTAGCAAAGAACCGCTTTCTGTTATTAGTGTGTTTGTTCAAATTCAAAGAAAACTCCCCAAAAGTCATTCTCATCTATTTTTTTCCAGGCCAGTTTATCTCCAAAGTTTGCCCATCTGAGTTTCAGCAAGAAGCTGAGATGTTCATGTTGTTTAATTCTTTGATGTTCACAACAATAAAATGACCAAATATTAAAAACTCCCCTCTTCCCTCCCCAAAAAAGAAAAATAAAAATGAATGTTTGAAATGGCCATTTCAGACTAAAACAACTGCTATTGCTATCAATTTAAGTAATCACTTTCCCAGCTGACAGATGCAAAGCTCTCCCTTCAGATAATGACTTTTCCAGCTGACGAGAGTCAGGGAACAGGAAGTGTATGTGGGGATAAGTGTTTGGGAATTAGAGGACAGCCAAAGTTTGTGGCTACCTGTATTATCTGCAGGAGGTTATTTTACTTCTACTGGCACATTTTTATCTGAAATCAGCATAAATGAATCTTTAAAAATATGTTTAGTGCAGCAGGATACTTTTTTTACAGTACTGGGCAATTTTAAGTTTGGTTTGGTTTTGTTTTTTTTTTTTTTTTTCTTGAGATTAAACTCATTCCATAAGGCAGGAGCTGCAGTTTTCACCAGAGCTGTCACAGGGCAAGGAGAAAATGGTACATGGTGTTTGTTTCTGTCTGCACTCCAGCCAAACCTGTTCCCTGATTTCCAGCAGGGCTGGAAATGCAAATGCCTCCTGGCTAAAAGAAGTAAAGATCTTTTTTGAGACACGGCCCAAGCACAGAACTGGCAAACTGAGCTATATTCCTACCCCTTCGCTGTCCTGTGGAGTGTTCAGGAGGTTACTCCCAGTTTGCAAAAGGAGAACCTTAAGGCTTATCCAACACCTGGGGCACTTTTGCCCACTGTTGGGGTCCCTCCCCTGCCATGTAGCCCTGGGAGAGGGGCCCCAACAGCCCACCATAAATCCTCAGTGCTGTCGGATGTGGCTCAAAAGATGCAGATAATCAGCCAGTTCGTAAATGATCCCTCAGCTGGGCTCTAAGAGACCATTTAGAGTTACCTGTCCAAAATGGGTGGTCTTACTCACCTGGACGTGCCAGAGAGGACCCACCATGTTCTTGTCCCATGAGAGAAGAAAGTGTTTAATTCTCTGTGCAGCAGGAAAGGAGAGGCCACGTTAAACCTCTCCCTGCATCTGTCAGGAGAAAAATCACTGAAAATCTGATGGCAGTTTCATGACCCAGCTTTTTCCTGTAGACCAACATGTCAGTCACCACTAAGTTGCCCTAAAATAACAGAACCTCCATTCTACATTAAAATAGCTCTGCTGGGCTGATCATCATAAAAAGTTATAACCCAACATCAAATTTGAGCTTTTACCAGGAAAGGAAAGGCTGAGGAACTTTGGCTACAAGTCTGTAAAAGTATCACCATAAGCCTGCACATATGACTGTCAAGCTGATATGAGCTGAAATAGTCCTCTTCATGATGACAGACTGAAATTTTTATTGGGTTTGACCAAATCAGAAGCAAAATATTGTGGGGGTTTTAATCATGTGTTCTCTATCCTGCAATATTAATATTGTAAAAAAAAAAAAAAAAACACAAAACCAAACCAAACAAACAAAACAAAAAACCCACCAATTTTATAAAGAAATAAAAGAATAAAAGTATCGAGTGGCTGTATCAGTCTTCATGTGAATGATACCCCAAAACTACAAGAGCAGTTACCAGTTTTTCAATCTAACTCTTGCCTTATTATGTCTGTTTCTATTTCTTATCTCCAGATAAAATTTGCTTCATAGTAATAAATGGAATATGAGGCTTGAACTTGGTGTCTGTTTTTTCTCTTCTGCTTTTACTGGAGGTATAAAACAGGGTACATGAGAGAAGTAACACAACACAGAGTATGGAATGGAAATGAACTATTAAAGTCATGATAAGAACTAGAGAGAGAGACTCTGAAATATGTGTGGAGTGAAATACGATCTCTTAAAAAAGAAAGAGTATATGCAAAAGTATGCAAAAGTAGCATTACAAGTTCATATCCCATGCTCCTTTTTTGTGAGACTGTCACATCTCACCCCAAAATTTTCACTCTATTTATATATTTTTACAGAGCTTTTTTTTATAAAAGTAGAGTTTTTTATAATAACAGCAAGCAGAAAGGAGAATTGATTGTGGCAAGATATGGAGTTTCACATATGAAAGAAGGACTGCAAAATGTAAAATGTGATGGAGTCCCCATCCCTGGAAGTGTCCAAGGAATGACTGGATGTGACACTCAGTGCTCTGGTCTGTCTACTCTGCTCTGGTGGGGATCTGGCACAGCTTGGACTTGATGATCTGGAAGGTCTTTCCCAACCTCAATGACTCTATGATTCTGCAGAAGAGCAACTCCAACCTTCCACACAACCTCCCAAACATGGAAAGTCTATTCCCTCATTAAACAAAACTCCTCAGTGAAGCATAAGGGAGGTCTTGCGGCACACACTGATGACAGGAAAAGCAATCCAAAGCTCCACATATTGTTTTATTTACTTTTTAAAAAATTAAACTCCATTGCGAAGCTGCTTTGGCCTCACATCCATGGCATCACACTCTATTACTTCCCTTTGAAATGCATCTAGTGAACTTTAAAAGCCTATCCCTCCAAAAGCAGGGGCCATACAAATACTTAAGGGGTTAATAAACTCTTCCAGTGTATCAAAATTGCAAGTTCTATACCTCAACCCTGTACAGTTGGAGCTCCTAAGAGAGGAGTAATTGCTTTGTAGTAACGTTAAGGCTTGATTTAGGTTTCTCCATGGGCAGGATGAAGTGTGTCTTACTCCTCAGGTGTGAGACTTGGCCGCTCTGCCTTTTGCAATATATTATCCCAACGCTGTCAGAAAATGCTCAGCAGTGCCAGTTCTTACTAAACTGGGTGTGTTATAAATCCAGGGTAAGGAGGGATTTCTTATGCCAACAATGCTTCTCAACCTTTACCTTATTACCACACTTCTTGGCTGCTCCAAGATAAAAATCTTTTAAGCTCTTTTTTTTTTTTTTTTTTTTTACTGCTTGTGTGTGAAATCTCAGATAACAGAGCCAAACGCAGGGAAAGTTCAGGGTGGTTTTACGACTCTGTTTTATCAAAAATCTTGATCTACAAAGCCTGAACACACAAATTTGTGGCTGTGGGATGAGGTCAGTGAAACCACACCCATTCCCTCGACAGACCTTCCTTCTCCTTCAGCGGACAGCTTTACGTGGGCTACAGAAATATGCCCTGAATGAGGAGAAGCACTTGCCCCTGGATTGAACGCAGTGCCAAGTAAATCAGGAATTCTCTACGTGGCGGATTTCAGCTCCGTGTGTGCTTGAGACACATTATCTGTGAGTTCTGGAGGTGAAGTCCCTTTTTAATGAGATTCAGCTGAGCAGGAATAGCCTAGAAACACCAGCAGGAACGCCGAGAGAGGATGACAGAACAGGTTTGGCACAGAGGGATGCCTGAAACAAAATAACCACTGTGAAGATTTCCAGAGGGAAAAAATGAGGATCGTCTTGTAAGAGGGAAAGTGTGTGACACGAGGAACAGGGAGGAATGGCAAACACATGTCAAGCAGCACATTTTATTTACCTTTCATTAGCATGTCTTCCTAGGAGAAGGTTAAATACTCCAGGAGAGGGATGGGATTTTTCTTATGTTAACTAATCCAGACAAAAGTGAACGGAGATTTGCTTTCTTCAGCATTCATTGATATTAATTGCTTTATTGAACTAGCTGTGGGAACATGGATTTCCCAATGCCAGCATAAAGGATCATTATTTATAAGCTAACTGATCCCACAAATTCTACACTTAGCTCAACATTTCCTTTGGAAATGCTGTAAGAATCTTTTAAAAATCATTATATTTCATACTTTACACTAAGGCACACTACCTAAATGATACAGGTTTTCCAGGAAAAGAAAAACAAGTTTTTAAGGCACTCATAACAGACTCCAAATCAGCTCTGAAATGCTGCATATCATTACATTTTTCCTCCCTTTAGTTTTTGTTCTCTCCCTTTTCCCCTGACTTACAGGTGTCCTTAGTTACAGCCATCAGCAAAAACAAAACACACATGCAGGCTATAAATCTGTATTTGTGTACTAATTCATAAGAGTAAAATATCTTCAGTTGCTCCTTCCAATTTCCTTTCCCTGTTCAATTCATAATTGTGCTGCAGTATATTGGGCTTAAGCTTTCAGGAACTCTACTTTGTCCCAGAAGGTTGCTTAGATGGAGACCTGAAATATGGATTCTGGCTTCAGGGGAAGATATTTAGCAGCAGAGAATCCAAAACACGATAAAAGCGACTAAATAAACACTGAAATCTTTAATCAAAGCACTATGTTGTCACTGTAACTCTTTGGAGATAGATATGGATGACTCAGTCCATCAGAGTTCATGCAAAAATATACCAAGAAGTTAATAAATTTGAAAGGGAAGCCAGGAATGAATATTAAGTTCTTTTGTTCCAATACATCCTAACAACGCTTATGGCATTACTGCAGTTAAGCTCAACTTTGCTGTTCAAAGACCAATTTTGGGGCTTTATGTGCTGGTTTAAATCATAGCTGAGCTAAACATGGTATGCAAATTGCAGAGAGATAAATGTTTGTTTTACTTATAGTCCTTCCTCTTTATATCACAGTCAGAATCCTTCACCAAAGCCCCCAAAAGCAATCGTTTTTGGCATAGTTTAGATGCCAAACTTGAAAGCTACAAAGGAAGAACGAGGATATACTTTATTGTTCTGATTATTCTTTCTCTGACATAGAGAAAGAAAAAACACTTTAAATGGCCTGAAAAGAAGCAAAGCATCCTTGGAGAAGACACACTTGACTAGAAAGATCATATTATTCCACAGGACTAAAGCAGATCCAAAGGTGAGAAAACTTTTTGCCTGGGATGAGCAAAATGCCAGGATACTGATCTTACATTTGAGGATCCTTGGCCAGGTGAGACAATTCTAGGTTTGCCTTATTAATGCAAAAAGGATTATTAAAATAGATATTTTACACAGGTATTGTTGGCAATCTGTGTAGGAGAAGTGCCTCATGGTTGTGTTGATAACCAAAGCCTGGACATGATAACCCTTGGGTTAAAGAGATGTCAGCTGGTTGGTTCCAAAGCTCTTCAGCAGAATAAAGTGAACAAGTGAAGAACAAATATGTCCATCAAGTTTCTAGTTAAGTAACCAGGTTTGAGGACGGAATTTCCAAAATTTTCAGCTTTCAGCACGTTCAGAAGAAAGGACTTGTCCACATAGGACAGCCAGGACTTGATGCGTTGTGACATGTTGATAACTAGGACTTGAGAGAAAAAAAAAAGAGCTTGGAGGGCTTGAGAGAGAAGGGGATCCCGTAGCCACAAAGCAAAATAGGCAGAAATTACCAGAAATCCAAAATTCTTAGAAATCCAAAATATGAAACAAAATTTCGAGTTTTCTTATCAAGACATTTCATGTTAGGCCATTACCACAAAGGAAAGGAAGCACTTAGGAGCCTCCTCTGTGTTATTTCCAAGACAGCATTTTTTAGCTCTTTCCTGTGTTCCCATTGCTGTTCCCTTTGCAGAACATTTCAAGGTTTCAGAATCCATTAAATTGAAGATTTAATTGAGTTTATGTTGCCAATACTTGGCTTAGTTTGGTATTATTTGTATGTACATGTGCAAGTGTGCACACACACACTGCAAACTTGGAAAGGGACCCAAGGCTTGCTTAGGTGGAACTGGTCACACTTTGTGTTCAGTTGAAGTGTTCAAAGGAAAACCTAAAAAAAAGAATCTTTACGTCTTTTACTCGAATTGGGCTGGCATGGAAAATCATGTTCATATTGTACTCATTTGTGGTCTGCTTCTCAGGAATTTTAACAGATGACAATTCAAAGATAAATTTGCTTTAAAAATAAATGATGAAAAATAACTGGCTTCCCAGCTTTTATTTCATAATCTCAAAAGTATGTTCAGATTTATATAATTAAAGTAGAAAATAGAAGTCTAAAAATGAAACCCGGTTTTGCATTAGAGCAGCCAGCATTAATAGGATTCTTCTTCCAATTCCTTTGTTTTCTGCTGTAGCACCAAACTCCACCACGAGTGGGGGAAACATGGAATTCTGACCTGCTCAGTCTGTGATTAATGCTACAGCCCATTAAAACATAAACATGCTCACAACTGAGCAGGTGCTTTACTGAACTAAAACCAAAAGCTGGGACACTTTGGAACAATTTTTTTCCACTTATTTAGGAATTGTGGCTTTTAGCACTCCTTCCCTTCTTTAATTGAGATGAAAAAAAAAAGTAAGACTAATTTTCTTTCCTTCACACAGCAGTAATTTGGAAACTGAGAATGTTACTCTGTAACCCCTGTTGGGGAAGATGAAACAGGAAAGCCTTATAAATATGATTGCCTGACAAAAGATTTTGGGAATATGAAAAATATAAGCGACATCGAAATGAAAGCCATTTTTGAAATACCAAATCTTAGTTACTGAACAACTGGAAAACAATGGTATGGCCGACTGAAGGTAATCCCCTCTTGATTGAACAATACCCTCTGCTTGCAGACAGGTCCAAGGGTCAGAGCAGACCCTACTAGCTCAGCAGAAGGGGTCCAAAGAGTAGTTTTTAGAAGTTAAGATGTAACACTCTATGGTAATATAAGAACTCTTATAGGCTGTATGTAAATGCTATAGGATTTGTATCTTGTATTAGACTGGCTAGTGAAAATCAGAATATTCAGTACAGAAGATGATTTATTGTATTGTAACCAAGACTTCAGACACTCTTACTCACACTCTTACTCTCTTACTCACACTCTTACTACACTCTCTTACTACCACTTCTTCACTCTCATTCCTCTCTCTCTCTCTCTCTCTCTCTCTTTCTTTACTTACCCGCTTACTCTCTTGCTCTCCTGGGCCTGCTCTGAGCTGCAGCTGGCAGCTCTGAGCAGTGCCCCTGTACCCACGCCCTTTGCAATAAACCGCATGTTCCAAGATCTGCCTATAGAGATCTCTCGTCTACGCCCGGTCCAGACCGAACCACCCCGATGTCCCTACAACCCCAAAATAGTCAAAAGGGCCAAAACAGCTCAAATATGATCCTCAGGGAGGTGTAGAGTCTAAGGTCTGGCTGCAACCTTCAGATCAGCTGTATCTCTGTCTCTGGAGGGCAGCAGATTGCCTTCTGGATGTGGAACTGAGCAGTAATCCAGCTCTGGGGTCTCCAGCAGAGGAGGGACATGGAGCTGCTGGAACAGCCAGAGGAGACCACCAGGATGATCAGAGGGATGGAGCAGCTCTGCTGTGAGGCAAGGCTGGGAGCGTTGGGATTGTTCAGCCTGGAGGTGATTTAAGTATGGCCTTCGGGTGGCTGAAGGAGCCAACACAAAAGATGGAGAGAGATGACTTACAGGAGAAAATAGTGACAGGACAAGGGGGGATGGCTTCACACTGACAGAGAGTGGGTTTAGCCAGGATACTGGGAAGAAATTCTTCCCTGTGAGGGTGGTGAGGCCCTGGCACAGATTGCCCAGAGAAGCTGTGGCTGCCCCTGGAAATCATCCCTGGAAACATTCCAGGCCAGGTTGGAGCAACCTGGGATAGTGGAAGGTGTTCCTGCCCATGGCAGGGGCTTGGAATGAGCTCAGCTTGCAGGTCTCTTCCAAATACAACTATTCTATGATTCTCTTAGCTACAAGATGCAGGGATGTCCCAAGAAATTAAAAAGATACCAAACAAATGAGCAAGTGAAATAACAAATGCAACAATCGATCAGTTTGTAGAACCAAAAAATCTGGGGCCAAGTAACGTGGTGCAGTTTGTTGCTGCTCTGAGTAATGTTGATACAATGACACTCACACCTGAAAGGAAAAGCAATCACAGTTCAAACAGTGAATCACTGAAAGAAGTAATGCAAAACCACAGTCAAATTTTACCCTGGACAGGCCTCAACTCAAATCTGAAATTATTCATTTGGCCTCTGTACTTTCACCAACTCTGAGGTGTTTGGGTGAAACACAAATTGGATTTGAATTTGAAAAACCAACAGCCTGTGTTAATAGAAATGTGGAAACAAACAACAATTTTATGAGCTAAAACCAACAGAAATAAAAGTGCTTATCCTTCTCTACCAATTTAAATCTTCAGGCTTCCAAATCAATTCAATGAAAATTTCAATAAAATTGTGGGATTGCCTCTTCCTCCTTTTCTGTAGGGCCTGCATAAACCCTGGGTGTTGACCATCCCTTTCTGCCTATCCTTACACTCTTTCCAGCTTCACCTTCAGAGTGTTGCCCCTCTCCTTCTTTATCATCTGCTGTTTCTTCACCTTCAGGTGACATCCATCCTCTCCCTGCCACTCCTCCCCGCATCCATACTTACATCATGTCTGGTCCCAGGCCATCTTTTCCCATTTTTCCGTATCTGTGACTTCATGATGGCAGTAAGAAATCAGCTTCCTGATGAACAGCTTGAGCGATGAGCGTGTATTCATTTATTGACACAGACCTTAAAATAATTGAGACCTGTTAAAATGAATAGAAATCTTGATACATGATATGAATATAACATGATTGACTGGATGATCTACAAATCTAAGTCACCACTCATTCCTTGTCATGTTCAATATTGTGTCTAGTTTTTCACCAAATTATTTGAATCAGGGTCCTGTCTTTTTGTGTGTTTTTAGAGGTTTTACTGCAATAGGATTCTGACATAAATTATAGTCTTGGGATTGTCAGCAATTTTGTTAATAAAAACAACAATAATAAAGCCAAACAATTCCTTGTGGTAGGCTAATCTTTTAGACTGTAAAAGCCTGGATTGATAGAGGAGTACTAACTCATCTCTTGTGGATGAGAAAGACTGAACAGCCTTCTGGACACCAAAAGTAAAAGCTGAAATTGAAAACTCCTCATCCACTCACCAAGCAGAGTGGAATTCCAGTACGTGGAATCCCCAGATGGTGTGGGTTAGAAGGGACCTTAAATCTCATCTACTCCCTCTACAATCAACAGGGACACCTCCCACTATCCCAGGTTGCTCCAAGCCCCATCCAACCTGGCCTTGGACACTTCCAGGGATCCAGAGGCAGCCACAGCTTCTCTGGGCACCCTGTGCCAGGGCCTTACTGCCCTCACAGGGAAGAATTTCTTCCCATTTATCCCTCTCAGCTTTTCCTCAGCAGAGGTGTTTGTTTCACCCCTCTAAGCATCTCCTCGTCCCTCTTTGGAACCCTCTCCAGCAGATCCATGTCGTTCCTGTGCTGAGGACCCCAGCACTGGACACAGCAGAACATTAAATTATAGTATTAAAATTCAAAAGGCCTTGTCAAATTGGAGAAAACACTCAAAATTCCTATTTCATTAAAGAAGAAAAAATATGGTTAATTTTTATGGTTAATTCAGAATAATCGGAGTGTTAAATGCAGAACTGGGGATGCTCTGTTAAGGCAACATCTCTGTAGGACACCTCCAAAAATCAGAGTCTTAAATTTTATGATACTGTAGAAAAAGAATGCTTAACACCTCAGGAAGCCTATGGATACAACTAGAAATAATGTGGAATATTCTTCTGCATTCCTTGGTCATTAAATACCCAGGTCAAAAAAGATGTGGACGAATTTGAGACAGACTAAAAGAGAAGAGTGGGAATAATAAATATCTGGAAAATCAGAATTTCAAGGGAAAAAATAAAAGGTAGGGAATTAGAATTGTTTGCTCTATAAAATAAGAGACTGGGGTAAAATACAAAAGAAATAAAAATGCAAGCCAAAAAAACAAACCCTCTGGCTATTTTCTTTGGTGAAATTTCAGGGAAAAATAATAAAAAAAAAAAGTATTTGGTTGTATGGAAAACATCCCTTGAAAATGAGAAACATTTTGTGCAATTTCATTAGGATTTACATCCTTTAATGTGAGATAGACTTAAAATCTATTTTTAACCAAAGAATCTTATTAAAGTAAGAAGATTGCCTGGTTTACTACTTGTAGTTGTTTCTAGCAGTGGTGGCTGATGATGCTCTTTATAAACAATAGGGAATAAATTCAAACAAGATAAAAGATGTTTAATGTAGAAAAAACTGCAGCTTGAGAAAAAATATGTTGTTGTGGATTGCATATTTTACATGCAATTTATGCTGCAGTTTCTCTTCATTAACCACATCTCGCAGATTTTTCAAAGCACCAGCATGAATATTATTAACGTGTTAAAAATGTGTTTAAAATAACGTATAAAGCTCTGTGTTTAAAGCAAAACTTTAGGTATAATGAACAAGGGTGTCTGTATTTTATATATTGGTTTGTGTGTGTGATATATAACCCAGAATGTGTGTGCACAAACGCATATATATATCGCTCGTGTTTTAATTAAACTGAACTAGACCCTAACAAGAACATCTAATTCATAATTCTCTCATCCTGTTCTATAGATTCTTATTATTTAAAGCAGATATAATCCATTCTGAAATGTGACATATAGAAATTACCAGCATCTCCTTTTGTTGTGTTCCTTTCCTTACCATTGGTTTCCTTTTACTACAGGAATAACTTGTAGCTTTCAGTTTTAATCTGTGCCACAGCCTCGTTGTATCCATCTTCCAAAATTGCTTTTGGTGGACTGGTATTGATAGAAGTCATTGATAATGGCAGACACAGATCTTGAAAATGACAAAACCCAAGAATGTGAAGTGTGAGTGACCAACAATGCCTCTCATTTCTGGTCTTCACTTCATGCTTAATGCTGAGGCTGTCAAGCGTGAAGCCTCAGAAAGACTCTGGTTTAAGCAATCCTGGCTGATTCTTCAAGCCAAGTCTTGGTCCTGCTGCCTGGACAGTGCTGAATAGAGGAGAGCACTGCCAGTGGATTCATGCTGTGCCAGAGTTCCTGGAGTCAACACAGGTTTGAGGACATCAAAAGTATTAATTGGCCCTATAAACACTATTGTAAATCAGAATTTAATTCAGTGGGTTTACGCATCAACATGATCAGGTAATTCACCCAAATAACAGGGTTTGTTAGTACCTGTTGGGATATGGGACATGATCTGAAGACATGACAACTCTTTTTCCACCAAAATTTCCATACCACACGTTGGAGTTGCCTCCTGCCTATTGCACTGCGCTTCTGCTTGCTCCCTAAGCATTGGTGGAAAAGACATGGTCCAAGCCTCCCGGGCTTTTTGTAATATCCAAATATATTTCCCTGCCAAAGCAGAGATGAACCAAAGCTCCCACCAAACCATAAGCACAGCAGATACATTTGTATGTTCAAGAACCTTGGATATCTTTGCTTCTGGTAAATGTTATTTCCATAGTTGTGCATTTCTGCCCTTTGCATCAGGCCATGTTAACCAACAGGAAGATAGCAGCTAAAAATACTGAGTTTTCTCTCCTCTACCAGCAAGCAATCAAGTCTCTGAGGTCGATATGCAGCCCCAAATTCTCGGACTAAAAGTTAAGGCAGCCTTTCCCTGGGGAAAAGCTAACTTCATTTCTAAAACACATTTGATTTCCTTTTTCTAATCTCTCCGTAGCCTTTTTGCACTGCTGCGTGCTTTAATTTTGCTTTCAGTCAGAAGTTTAAAAACTTTAGCTTCTAATAACTGGAAAAAAATGGTTATTTAAAGATAACTGCAACTTGCTTAACATGCCAGACTATCATATGCTCGCTGCTTTGAAGCTGCAAATTAATGACGAGCAGGAACAGTGACTATCTTTCAGAGGAAACTGACCTCTTTCTAATGGCTCATCGCTAATGTCATCTGTCTGCTGCATCTCATTATGGGAATTTCACGGAGTAAGAAAGTATCTTAAGGCTGTGCACAAATAAAAAGGACCTTCTAGTATTGAGCACTTTGAAAATTTTTGATCTCTCAAAATACCTTCCTTAGATACTGGTTTCCCCTTTTGTGCATGGCACGCTGCTTATGTCATCTATTCTCTGTGACTAATTATGTTAATTTTGTGCCATAAAAGTAACTGAAGGCTGTTAAGGCATAAAAGCTTTTGAGTGGCCTTATTTCATAAACACCCCTTTTGAACAAGGCACATTTAGTCATATTTGCAGTAACAGAAAGAGTCTTGTGCTAAAAATACAACAAAGGCTCTTGAATATGGCCATTTATGCCTACTTTATTAGGTAATTTATGAAAAGTATGAAGGGAAGCCTTTTTGTTACTATAATTTGCATAAAGCTGGTGCCCCATTAATGAGATAACTTCCTGCCTTTTGTGTACCACCAGCTGGAAATAGAAATATAGGAACTTTTCTGTCTCCCAATTACTTAACCTGCTGAGTTCAGAGTTGGAGAGTAAACAGGATTCATATCAGTCAAAGAAGTTGATTTCTGCTGCTCTATCTAAAATATTTTTATTTAATTAAGGAGCCAGTGAAACATGAAAAATACACTAAAAGTCCATCAGCTCCACGAGACCAAGGCTTTAGACCTGGCTTCAATTCTGCACCTGTCTTTTTGTGCTGTCAGTCACAATTAGTTGTGCTCCAGACTAGATCCATCACGAATCAAGGCAGACATCTAAACCCGACAGTTTGAAGGGCTGTGGGTGCCAAAGGATGCAGATGGGTTCTAGACATCATTTAAAAATCACCTAGAAACTCGATTGGCATCCAGGGCCCAGACACTCTTGGAAATCCCATTAATTGCCTCTGGTGTTAATACTTTAGATATTGTGATTTCGGCAGAAAACTCCCTGCTCCAGGAGGAACAACTGAGCATTTCCCAATGAGAAGAAAATTCCTCCTCTATACGACTGATTTGTGTGCCAAGAGTTCAATCTGCCTTTGGATTGGCTCATATGGTGCAGTGATTCTTGTCACTCTGCTTAGAGACAGAGGTATTCACATTAGCATTTTTTTTACATCAGTTTTCCAAGTTAATAGCATCATTTTGACTGCTGAATTAAAGGTATTGTTTATCAATTGTAGCATTTATACATGAGGTGATAACTTAGCCATAAAATCAATGGACCAGCTCCCCTATTTAGATATTTTTACACTGTTTACTATCTCCGAATTTATTTGAAGTGGCTTAATTATAATTAGGATAATGACAACTCCTTAAAAGTGTGCTGAAACGTAGGCAGGATACAAAGAAATCTTGGTATATAAAAGGAGTTTAAATTTCAGCTGCACAGTCTTTGTGTAGTTTGAGGTTGGTTTGTTGGAACATTAAAAATTGTTCAGTGGTCAAATTGCTTGATTGGCCCTACCTGCCTAATTTGCTAAATCTGAATGAATAAAAGGCACCCTCTGATGTGGAATAGAGCATGTGACAGGTTTGTACCCACTCTTTGGCTGTACTTTGGGGATTCCCTGCTTTCCCATTGCAGGGAAGCTGCTCTCATCGCCATTCAGCTCTAAAGGAGGAAAAGGCAATCAAAATCACCTTTCAGACAATCAAATGGATTCAGTCCCAGTTTAAAGAGGCCTTTGACATTCCCCTGAATATCTAAACAAATCACTGCAAACCCACATATCACCTCATCTAGTTAAAATATGGATATATTTAGAGTAGCTGCAATAGAGTTTCCACTGTCATTTTAACTATGAGCTAAACCACGACTGCTGACAGGCTAAAGGTTGTCACAGTCAAGGTCCTAATTACTCTACAAATTGCAGCCTGGTGATAAGATCCATCTCCTCTTGCTTGAGGCACTGGGCTGGGGAGGAAAGTCTCCAGACTGGGGAGGGAAGTCTGCACGGGCTCCTTCCGGGGGCAGCAGAGACACACAGGCACCTCCAGGCTGGGATTCACAACTCCAAATGGGCAGATCCATTCTCAGTTTAGAAGCCTTGAGTACAAGCTTCGGAGGTATAAGCTAAGAGCCCAATTATTTTTAGCCCAGTTTGCACTTAAAACAATAGTTTAAATTGTGTTTGAAGAGCTGTCTAAATTTGAATCTTCAAGTAGCTAATAATCACCTAATCTTCTGCACCAGTGCTGTGTTTCTACCTGTGGCAATCAATGAAGCCCACAATTTTTCCCAGACACCTTTCTGCCAGATTTTTCTCGGACACATTAGTGACACTTGTTACTCTGTGTTGTCAATTCGGTGCTAGAACAGGCTACTTTGCTAAAAGGCTGCATGAAAAAACTGCATTTCAAGAGCCTGATGAAGACTTGGGAGAAGATGAAGAGTTATATTTCCCAGTATAGGACATTTACTGGATTAATGTGGTTGTGGTGCAGCAGCTCAGGCAGGCTGGGAACATTTAGAGAAATCAACAGCATTGATTCTCTCTTGGGTGTGAAATATTTTCAAGAAGAGAAACCCTGCACTGCTGCAGAGAAACCCATGGCACCAACCTCATGTCTCAGGAGAAGGGATTCCATGGAGACCTCTGGCCAGAAGAGCAGCAAATATTTCCTAAATATCCAGAACACCTGGAAGAAGTGACTGTTTCTGAAACACCTACAGACAGAAAATCAGGTTGTAGGGTTACAGAATAGCACAGGAAACACAGAAATGGAAATGGGAGCATCTCATGGGCAATGCTGGCGTATAAAGTTTTTCTCTAGACTGACATCAGGCAAGGTCACTTAAAAAAAACATTATCACTCCTGACAATGAATAAATAAATTATTAATTCAGGGGATTTTCTCTCTCCCCACTCTCAAACTTCAAGATTTGGGTTTTTTTTCCTAGGTAAAATGTCTTTTTGACTCTCTCACAAGGCAACTTCCCTTTCATTTTTCTCTTCACTTTGGTCTGAGTCCTGCAAAGAGCTGGTCCATCCCCCAAGGGAGGAGACTTGTCCCCTGGGAGATGTGGCTGATGTCCTGAGGGCCTTTTTGTGCACCACCCTTGCTCCAGTCATCCCCCTGCACTCTTCAGGTTGGCTGCATCCATCATCCCCTGGTCCTGCCCACAGGTTTATCCAGCTAGAGAGGGAAAGGCCAGGGAAGGTGACATAAGGGAATGCAGGGTGCTCCTGCTCCTCCTCCTTTCCTCCTTGCCCACAGGTTCCAAATCTCAACCAAGCACTTACCTGGGAGTTATTTTTGCACATGGCTGGCCCAGAATGGTGCCAACCTGTCAGATCTTTCCCCAGCTGCATCACAATGAAAGGTCAGCTGCTGTGGAGGGAAGGGAAAAGAGAAAGAAATGCATCTTTATCTGCAGGAACGTAGGAATTTGCCTAGAAAGGCTTTGGGTGTTCAGCCTTTAAAATTCAGTGGAATATGGGTCTATATAAAACTTGAAATAAAAGCAGCCCATTGACCTATTTAATGGGACTAGTCATTAAAGCCACGAGAGCCAAGGAAAAAGCAGCCTAATGAGGAATTAAAAAAATAAAAGAGGAATAAAAAAACCCACCCCTCTCCATGCCCACTAGCCCAGGGCTAGATTAATTAAAGTCAATGTAGAAACCTGCAAGAATCAAGAAATAAACAGTTAAATGTGTTATTTTTATCCCCATATTCCTGGCTGCTCATTCTCTGCAATTGGTTTAATTCTCAAATAAAGCAACAGCCTCTTGTTTGCATTCTATTCCCTGCCTAATTTGGATAAATATAAACTTTGCTAGGCAAACCCAGAAAATCAGTTGTTACCCTGACTATGGAGCTCTGATGAAGATTGTTTTGCGATTCTGATAATTACGAATATTTATAGTACGTGGTTTCAGAGGGCAGCACTAATTGGACAACGGTTTCTGGACTCTCTTCTCAAAGCACTTAAATGATAAATCAGTCACCGAAGACAGATAATATAAATAAGACGATAGACTGGCTTTCCCCTCTCTCTTCCTTTCTTCTGATTTACAAAGCAGCTCCAACGAGCTGTCTGTGGCCAGAAAGTTGGGCTTACGCCGGGGTTAGAACGTTGTTATGTCTGTTTACAGTGATTTGGGAGACTAGAGGGGAAAAGTTTGAATCAACAAATATTTTCTGCATTCCTACTGGTAACTCCAAGGCCGGTTTTCAGGGTGGGTTTGGTTTTTTTTCCTCCCTTGTCTGTTACAAGTTATGATGTGTGGATGAAGGCTTTTTCCCATGCAGTAATGACTGTATACTGAGATTTCAAGGGGCTGTTCATGACAATCCCATTTTCTGTGTAATTTCATGGTTGTCTTCTTGAATGAAGATATTGGCTGCTCTGAAGCAGGAGGTCAGATGCTCCTGCTCCCTTTCAGTATTGTTCCGGAGTATGTTTCCTTTCAGCTGATGAAAAGTAATTCATCATTTACACCCTTGAATTCTGCCAGCGTTTTTTTGAACAACTTTTCTTTCCCCGTGGTACCTTGGGCCCATGAAAGAGATAAATAGGTTCAATACAACGCCGGGCCCCGGATCCTGGGAGCAGGTTCGGCCTTGGAGGCCCTAAGCTGCCCCTTTCTCATGATGGAGTTTGTCACCTTTCTACCTCGGGAAGTCAAATCCTGTCGACTCAGCCATCTCTCAGCCTCTCTGAAGTGGCTTTGGCACCCACTGGGGCATGTGAGCTTAAAATTGATTTTTTTTTTAAGATCTGTCAAGTTCCCTTAAGGGAGCGGGCAGACAGCCGGCCCCAGGCCCGCACAAAGCGCTCAGTGTCCGGCGGGCGCCCGCGGAACTTCCCCGCTGGGCGCTCAGGGTCCCGGCTCCCCACGCCCCAGGAGGGCAGCGTTGCTGAGGAGCTGCCGCCCGACGGAGAGACCTTCCTGCCTCCTGCACAGACCCTCACTTTTCCTTCATTTGAGAGTATCTTACATGAAGTAGAGGCAGCCAGGCTGGCTGGGGGACCTCTTGGAAGCAGGGATGCTCCTGGCTTGGGCACAGCACCAGGTGGGGACTGCTCACCTCTGCTGGGGACAATGGGATTGTGTCCCCCACATCCTGGGAATTGCTCTGCACTGGGCAAATAATTCAGTGCAATGCCACACAAACCCTCAAAAATCAGTGCAGGACAGGGGAAATTAGGATGCGAAGAGAATAAAGATTTTCAGCTGGAAAATAAATAAATATGTAGATATATAGATAGATATAAAAAAATATAAAAATAATATATAATATCTATTCCATTTGTATGTGTTCATATATTCATATATATTCATATATATTAGTATAAATGTCTATAAAACACTTTACTACATATACATTATATATACACTATACACTATATATTACATATATAGTGCATATATATAGTGAATATATAGTAAATATTATAGTATATATTAAAGTATATATTATAGAATATATAGTATTTGGTGTGTTTATATACTATATATAGTATTGATATATATAGTATATATATATACACTACATATACTGTATATAGCATATATTATATATACTCTAGTGTATATATAATATATATACTATAATATACATATTCTAGATGTAATATATATCTGTAGTATGTATATACTATACTGCTAGTATATATATTCAGTATACAATAGCATAAATAGCTATTATACTACCTATATATAATACAATTTTAGATCATTCATATATATATATTTAATGTATACCCCATTCTTTAAATGACACAAGTGGTTGCAGCAAAAGGCATCTAAAGGCAGGATTGCTGATGGCAGGAAATGAAAACCCCTTTGCAGAGCGAGGCTTCAACTCCCAAAAATTCGGTTCCTGGTGGGCAGGTGGGGCAGAGGCTGCACCTCCCGCACTGGGGCCATCCCACAGCCTCGCCGGCCTCTCCATGAGCATTTCAGAACCCAAACAGGTAAAGAAATTAATTTTGGAGGAAAGATGTCAGCAGATTTGATCACTGGAAAGCAAAGAAAATCTTGTTACAGCAACGCCTCTGAAAGGGCTCAGTCTAAGTAATAATTCCAAGTTATTCCAAGGCCTGCATTTAAGCATTCTCAGACACAAAGAACTTTAACAATGTAACCCTTTATTTATTTTTTCACTAACTCTCTCTTATTTGGAGTAGTCTTTTAGAGGAGCAAATCTTTCAAGTTGATCAATTCTTGTTGAATTTTCGCTCAGCACACAGGTCTAAAATATGGAATATTCCCTGGGCTGGCTTTTTATTTAAATACTGTATGGTTCCCTCCTCCGTTTGCTGCAAGTGTTTGTTATTTTAACAAAAGTATCCTGTGCATCCACATTATCAACACACGTCTGAGTGGGCAAAAGGGTTGGTTAATCTGCTGCTGTCATGACAGCAGGGGGAGCAAAAATCACTGCGTCGGGGGGAATTCACAATAATCCTGGCTGTTAAAAACTCACTTCTGCAAAGAAATAGACACTTTCTGGAGAAAACAACTCATGTATGCATTTGTTATCACCAGCCAAGCTAAAGCTGTAGGGTTACCCCAACCTTTGCTATGCAAACCTTTAGCAGAAGCAAACAGCAGCTAGAATTACAAGTTTGAAACAGAAGTCAGGAGAGAGCTGAGATATTTTTAACTCATGAGGGGAGTGCTGGAACTCCCTCTGGAAGGAAAAAGGGACAGGGAATATTTGCAGCTTGCCTTTTATTTTTATTTTAGCTGCATTCTGCTCTGCAGGGGAGGGAACTTCAGCCCACCCCGTGCCAGGAGGCCTCTGGTGCTTCCCCTGCAAAGATTTAAGGTTAGAAAGGGCACGGGTGGTACCACAACCCTGGCCCAAATATAGTCCCAGGAGCAAATGATATGAGACTCAATCAGTTACATGATTAAGTTAATATTTATGTCCTGGAATATATCACACTTCCTTCTGCTCACACTTTCCTTTCGGAGTTCTGGGCTACCCTGGTGGGTTTTGTGCCTGTGGCCGTAAGCAGTGCCACCCAGAGGTCTGGTTTTCTTTAAAGTCTGATTGACTCTGGGAAATCAGATTGATTTTTTTTTTTTTTTTTTTTCATCCCTAATTGCCAATCAGGCCACATTAAACGATTGTGAACTGGATATTGTGATATCTGTCGTGTTTGTCAGTTCCTCAGGTGAGGCTGCACGTGTTGCCACAGAAAGGAAAACACTCCTCCTTTGTTCAGCAGCTCTCCATCTGCCCAGCCATCCACCCATCTGCCTCTGTGTATTCACACGCAAAAATAAAACCTGCTGAACAAATCCGCGACGCCTTTGTCCACACTACAGTGATTTTTGGATCTATTTTTCCTTTCAGTTTGCTGGAGTATATTCACAGGATATTATTATCATCTCAGCCATTTTTTTCCCCTGCAGTTAGCATTCAGCATTTTCTCTTTGCTTTTCTAATTAGCCTTTCAGTTTGCTTCTGCTTATTTTCTGCAGCCTTTCAACGGCTCCACCTTACCAGATTTGGTATTTTTTTTTTTCAACACCTTGTGCTTAATGCTTATCTTACTCTTTACTATACAACTCTACTTAGCCACATTGGGCATTGTTACCTTTATCCTTCTTTAGACTTAAACCAGGATGAATTTCAAATGTCCTCCAACTGTTTCTGAAATATATTCCAATTTTCTTCAGTAGATTTACCATACATTATAATAAAATCCTGATAAAAATTCCTTAGCACACTCTGCACTCTCTGAAAGTCAGCCTGCCATAAGGCTTGCATTGCTTTTTTTGCTCCTCAACAAATACTTTAAATCAAATGATGTCAAGATCACTGGATCTTTCATACTTCTCCAGTTCAACACCCTTTATTACCCTTGGCTCAAACCCTTGAATTAATTCAAATAGTTTCTGAAAGACAATTCAATAAGGCCCACAAGGAACTGGAGGCAATCCTGTGTTGGCTTTAGAGACATGAGTATTCCCTGCCTAGTTCTACCTTCTCACAGTCAATAAAGGAGTAATTAAAAGCCATCTTATCAAAGTTCTGACGCTCTTGAAGGCCTCTCTCATCTGTAAGCAAAGACCTAAAAGTTCAAAGAAGCCTTCAGAAAACCACCTGACTACCTTTATTGTGCCTAACTTTTATCAGCATTGACATTGCTATGTCAGCCAAAATACTTGCAGCATTACCCTCTGAAGACACTCATCTCCCAGGAATACTGATAGGGCTCCTCCTCCATCTACCCTTCCTCTCCACAAGCCCCGGCCCAGTATCTCAAAACCTCAATTTCTTGCCTCAACCATATCTATGCTATTCCAATAATATCATGCTTATCCTCGATACTCATAGTTATCATTGATAAGTCTTTGATGTAATAAATCCTTGATATAGTATCATACTTATCCTTGCTATAAGATATAATCAAAAATGAAAGCAGAAACTTAAGATACAGAGTAAAATATATTACTTGCCAATTTTCCACAGTAACTTTTCATCATTACTCCAAAATTACTTTTTAATGCAAAGAGTAGTTCCAATCACATAGAGGCCCACATGATTCAGATACTATCATAATCACAATTAGATTACATTACTGCAATCAGGAATGGAGATCATTAAGAGAAAGAATATAAATTGCTTTAGTTTTACAAGTACTGAGCTAGCAAAATTATAATTAATCTCCATTTATAATCTTTTCTTTCATAGAACTGCAAAGCATGCTACTTTTTTTAGGCCATCAATACAAATTAGAACTAAGTAATAAAGCCCTAACTACTACTACTGTGCAGTTCTCAGTCGTAGAAACTTTCACATTACCCAGAGAAGGCTTTTCATGCAAACAGTGCCCTCAGCATAGAGGGGTTTTCAGTGCAATAAGTCCAGCCATTTCTACAGTCAGTTTGCTGTTTATAACACAAAATGCAATCAAAACTGTCTATCCCTTCTCGGAAAAAATGGATATGAAGTCTGCTTCTGAAATTGGATGATACGTTTTGTGAGAGATGAGACAATAATGACTTAGCAGAGGCAAAAAAAAAAAAAAGACAAATACCAGATTTCACAAGTTTTCAGAATTTCCACTAAAAAACAAATCTGCAATGCTGTCAGGAGCTGTGAGATGGCAGACGAGGCCTCATCTAACTCCAGTACATGCAGCCACATGGAATACACACAGCTCTGATTGGAATTTTTAAGCTTGCCATGTAAGTTTATTCTTCATTTTAATTCTCCATTTTGAGAAAAAAGAGAACAGTAAACTCAGCAGCAGTATTGACTGCGTACTAAATATTCTTCTAGACCCAAACTTTGCCTTCCCTGACCAATAAGTAAAAATTACACGGAAAAAGAAAATTAAAAGCGTAAATTCAAAAGCGGCCCATTTTTAAATGCATGAGTAACTTTATCTCTTGGTTTTATACAGACAGAGCAAACCAACCTAAAATAATTGTTGGGGTTTTCCTGCTTAAATGATCACCCCAGAGAAAGCCCGCCTTGTGCTGGCTGTATGGCAAAGGAATGAGTTTTAAATCCAAGTGAAACAAATCTGCAAGAGCACTATGGATTCCCTTCAGTTTTCCAGTTCTCAGGAGTTAAGTTCTGAGGCAGTAACTGCAGGAGAAGCTACAAAACAGAGAGATTCGTAGAATCACAGAAAACCAGATTGGTTTGGGTTGGGAATGGTTTTGGTTGCTCCAAGCCCCATCCAACCTGGCCTTGGACACTTCCAGGGATCCAGGAGCAGCCACAGCTTCTCTGGGCACCCTGTGCCAGGGCCTGATCACCCTCACAGGGAAGAATTCTTCCTGACTGCAGGGAAATTTGTACTACTGGGAGTGTGCAAACTGTCTTGGGATTATGTTGACCTGTTCCAATACCCTCTTCCTTCATCTGCTGCAAATAAACAGCATCCAGGATGACTTGGAGAAGCCATGTGGAAAATCAGTGATTGAAGTCCACTTTCTATGGGGAAAGGGCCACTGGAATGCTTTAGGTCTTCTAGGATCAAGGGTTGCCTGCTTCCAGGGGACGCCCAGCACGGGATAAAGACAAATGAGTGTATGATTTGTGGACTTCCCTATGATCAAAAACCTGGAAAAAGCCAGAAAATTTCTAGAACAAAAAACCCTACCATGGTTTGCTGTTTACAGTAACCCACTATCAGTTGTAGATCCCAGCTCCAGCCCACCTAGGCCTCGTCAAAACCACCAATGAGATGATTACTAAGGCTGAAAACCAACTTTTATACTACATGAGCTGCGACCAGGCAGTTTGCATATTACTTTAAAAACTTGCACTCATAACAGCAGCTTATTCCCATCTAATCTGAATCCTTTAGTACTTGAATTCCATGCATCCCATGCTCAGGACCCAATGTTTTATTGAACACAACCTCCTCGCTCCACTGCTTCCTCAGTCAACGGAGCACTTACTTCTTTTGAACTGGTTTCACTCAAACCCCTTGGCTTCTAGAGTCTGCTTTCCTCACTCCTGCTCATCAATAATTGCTGAGTGCAGCCTCTTAAAGTGTTAATACATATAAGTTATAATATAAAACCCACCATTTCCAGTCTTCCTCAGCAGTTGCTGCAGTTCAGGTGGGGAGCAGCACACACACTGCCTCATTCCTGTAATGATTTTCTCCCCTGCAAGCAATTAGGAGCTGTTCTGTGTGACAAGTGCCAGGCACAGATGTCCCCCTGGGACATGGTCCCTGCAGCTGGCTGGGACCAGGTCAGCAGCTCTCGCTTTCCCCCCTCCAAGTTCAGTGGTGCTTCCAGGCTTAAGCCTCTCTGAACAAAGGCAGTTTTGGATGACAATCTTGGATGTAGGCCTTTAAAATCTTTGTACACTCTATTTCAGATATGCAAATGCTCTTTTGGATATGGCTCTTGATCAAGTTTTCATGAACATCCACATTCCTCTGCTGAAAAGCGTGTGAAATCAGTCATCTACCAGACTCATGCAGAAATTGCTTGATTTCAGTTTCCTTGTCTGCCTTTTCTATATGCCTGAAATTGTCTTTATCATCTCTGTCTATGCACTATTTATATTAAAATGTTTTTCTTATCTTCTGTAACCAATTCAGTTTGGGTCAACATTAAAACCATTCCACTCACTTCAAAGAGAGCCAAAAGAATGCAAGAGAAATCTGAGGAGAAAACTATGAGCATTTTTAGCATCCAGGAAGCAGAGAAAAGCTAACATATTTGCTATTTTTTTTTTCAGTTAAAAAGTTCAGAGCATGCAGCAGTGTATTAATTAAATGAGCAAAAAATATTTAATCTAATAAGATGCCACAGACCTGGAACTGGGAAAACTCTTAATGAACATTAAAATGTGATTCACACACTTATGTTAAAACAGCTGAGGGGATACACACATTAGAGGAGTTTCTGCTTTTGGTTTGTGGGCTGTTGGTGGTTGGTTTGTTTTATTTTTTTTTTTCCAAACAGCAAAAGAACACGATCTCAGTGATATGTCAGAGATAAAGTTGAAGCACCAGAATGCCCATGGCAAATTCAGGGAACAAAGACTCACTCATACAGAATAAGAATGAGTGGTTATGTACAGCATGCTATTAACTCAAGGTGTTTCTGGAAACACGAGTCCTCAACATCAGACAAATACATTGATTTTCTTACACCTACGAGTTTTCTTCCTGGTGTGGTGGGAAAGGAGAGTTTGAGCTACTGTTTGGTGGACATATTGCTGGAAAACAGATAAAGAGAATATAGTTCCAAAATTATCCTGGGTATAAGGAGACAAAAGCCACTGACATAAAAATTAGGATTCTTGCTGAGGAAGAAGGAGAACTTCCCAGCTGCAGCACAGACTCACATGTGTAGGTTAAAAAAATAAATGGGGTAGGTAACCCACTTTCAGGTATGATGTCATAGTGAAATAAATCTCCTTTTCCAAGGAAAATCATTAAAGAAACAGATATGAAATCAGCGTGGTGCTCACTATTATTCACACTGAAAACAGTAGGGAGGGGTGGTGTTTGCTTCTCCGTGTGTCTTTTTTAGGACAGGTCCAGTTCTTGTAGGACCTGGTGCAGAACAGACAGCAGGAAGCTCTGTAGGGCCAGCACAGTGAGAGCTGGACCACTCCAGCACCTTGCTGAGGGAGGGGAAAAACAATGCAGTGATTACACAGATGATGTGTCAGGGAGCAGTGTCTATAGCATTAGCTCCACTAATCCTCTCCCTAAGTCGGACTTGTCTTGTGATGGACAAATTATCCAGCTTAGTGAGGTATCTGGGGTGGTGATAGTGTCTCAGCCCTTCTTTTCCCTCGGTTCTCAGAGACCTCCTTTTGGCTCATGAGAGCACTCCAACAGCCCCCCTTTGCAGAGCACTGCACATGGGGTGAAGGTCTCATGGTCCTTATTCTCTGCCCTGGGGGGGGGAAGAAAAGGAAAAATAGAACTATTTCCTCAAAAAGTTAGCAATCTGTCCAGTGGAAATGGAGGTTTAAATGGGCACAATCTTCAACTGAATATATTCCAGGCACCTAAACTATGTGCTAGATATTCCCATTCCCACCATACAGGGTGGAGGTAAAAAACCCTAAATCCCACATCAAAAGGCAATAAGAGAAGCCAAGGTAGGACTGAGACAAACAAATCCTAGTTTCCCAGTTTCCAGAGATTATGCTTTACCAGTTCTTACACTGGACTTCCCAACTACACATAAACATTAAGTTGCAAACTCTTAGTAAACTACTCTGGCAAACACCACCCTTGGTACAGTGATGTGCTCATAAAAACGTGCCTTGAATGCTCCCTGCCCAGCTATCATTTGTTTTATTTTTAATTAATTAAACTTACAGAATATTGAAATTATTTGGGTAATGTAGGGAAACAAATAAAAACAATTACATTCACTTTATGTGAGTAAAGTAATAATATTTGTGGGTTTTTTTAAGTCAAAGTAACAAAATTTTGTGGCAGCTTACCAGAGCTGTGGGTTTACCATCAACACATGTTTAAATTAGAGTTATGTTTTTTTAAAAATATACAAGTTTTTGAGTGGGAACTAATTTAGGGAGCCCTATAATCTGTACAGCGTAGGTCAAACTCTATCCCTGCAATGGCTCCTTCTGACCTGAATTAGATTAATAAATGGTTTAGTGACCAAAACACTATCTTAAAAATTAAAAATACTCTCTCCAAAATCACAGATTTCAATACTAGAAGGGTTCAGCCAGTTCTTTATCATGCAGATGTAGATAAATTGAGTCCTTGCACTTTTCTCCCTATCTCTCTCTCATAAAATCTAAGTTCTGTCTGTTCTACGTAGATATTCATGACATTTTCTCACAAGAGCTGTGATTTACTCCAATCTCCTCAGCCAAAAATATTTCTTCTCCCCTCTGTTCTGTGTTATGTGCTTGACTAAAATTAAGTGGAAATAAGTAGGATGGTAGTGGGAAAACAGCAACAGAAAGGCCAATATTGCCAAATAAATATAGTTTTCCATCTATTTTTTAAAGAACTGAAAGTAATTATTTTTTGCTCAAAAAAATCTTGAAAATGTAAAAATCAGAAATATGTGTTATACTAATAAGAGAATATTTTTATGAGGAAACAAACCAGAGTAGTTCTAAAACATTTCTTCAGGAAAACCAGATGAAAAACCAAAGGAATGGGAATCATACCTTGAAATGGAAGTTTTCTGAATTCAGAATTCCTGCTGCCCATGGAATGTGAGTTCACCAAAAATGGCCTAACCTGGAACAGGAGAAAAGTAATATGTTGTGTCTGCAGTATACACAGTACACATCACTAGGTATTTTGGATAGTTACCCTTCTTAATTAAGTTACAACAATACTTCTGTTGTTAAAAATAAAATCTATAATCAGTGCTCTAAGAAAATTATTTGGATTATTTTTCTTCTCCAAAGGAATATATTGCATACTAGTGAATAATATAATTCAAGAGAAGCTATGTCCCCAAATAAAATGACATTTGAAAGAGAAAATGTAGGTGTGTATTTTCAGGGGGAAAATTATTAAAGCATCAAGGTTTCTGTCAAGGATGGCAAGAGACTAATTCCAAATAAATTGAAAATGCATTTGTTTTGTTCATTGATCCTGAAGGTAAAATTTAGTAATTTTAAAGAATTCACCAAATAAATAAAAAATGAGAAAAATGACAAAACATTGAGACATTTTAGAAGTCAAACACCACAAATGAAATAGAAGCAATTAACAAAAAATCAACTGAATTGTCCTCCAGGTCTAGGGCTGAGGTACAGGTCAAAAATGTAGCTGTGTAAATAAAGCTTTAAATACCCAATAAAAAAAAGCCGTTCTGGAAAAGAATCTTATTTATGCCTTAATTAAAACCTGGTATTGCAGCAAAAAAAAAGGGAAAAAAAAAAAAAGCCAACTTTGGGATTGGTGCAATGACCTGAAAATGGGTCCTGTCTCCATGAGGAAGATCTATTGTGTCCCAGGAGAACGTCTGAGGATGGGCCAGCTGAGATTTCTGCTTCCTGCTGTTGTGTGTCCCATGAATGCAGGGGTCATCAAGGGGTTAGTGAATCCCTTGGGAGCTGAAATGGTGGGAATCTGCCAGTTGAACTCTTCCTGGTTGTCCTATGCCATCCTCTGTTTAGCTTTCCTGCTAAACCCTCTTTATAAAATATCCTCCTCCCAAAACTACCACCGTTTTCTTGCAGGAGATTTTTCTACAGCTGAAATTTCCATCAGGGTCAATTTTGCCCATAACTCTACACAAGAGAATTATTTATGGATTGTTTAGGAAGTATTATGTGGGCTGATATCTTGAAGAAGTTTGGCATCTCCTTATAGCAAACTTCGTGTGATTAGATAGGACTGTCCCCTTCATAAAACAGCCTGTAAACTAAAAATAACTAGTAGCCTCTTGCAGCAGTTTGGGTGAAATGATTTCAAATTACTTTCACTTGTGTGTGAAACTTGCTATAGGTTTGCAGAAATATTTCACCCTACAGAACATTTGCTTTCTTTAAAGTGTAATTTTTTATCTTTATTATCTGTACATTGTGTGACACGTAGCAGGATTAGCCCCACCTTTGGCAACGTACAGTCCCACAGTCATTTTTAGCGGTTAATATTTTCTTGTGGTCATATTTGCAGCTGAATACTCAAACTTTTAAATGGCAACTGAAGAAGAAACATGGTGAGGTCTGGAAAGTGGCATGGTTTGCCTTGACATACTAATATATAAACTCACTGTGAGAAGCAAAGTCAAAAGCCTAAAGATACCAAAATTATTTGTTTAGATGGTAGAAAAATAGTTGTGCCCATAAACACTGGCTTTCATCTTTCATTAATGAAATAGTCCAATATTGGTGTAACTTGTAATCTACAGCTTCCTGAAGCTGAACTTAAGTTTGTAGCAACTGAGTTGAGGGCATTGTTCCACTCTGTCATTTTTAGCTGCAGTTCAGTATAAAATATTCACTGACAAGTACTTTTAGCTAAACTTAGTAGTGGTTGTGTATATATATATATAAAAATTACCTGTCCACCTATGAGCTGTAACCCAACTCCTGGCTACCACTGAAACTATTTCATAGAATCATAGAATTCCAGGCTGGTTTGGGTTGAAAGGGACCTTAAAGCCCATCTCATCCTACCTGTGCCATGAGCAGGGACACCTTCCACTATCCCAGGTTGCTCCAAGCCCTGTCCTGCCTGGCCTTGGGCACTTCCAGGGATGGGATAGTCCCAGATTCTCAGCCCAGAGATTCTAAAAACAGTTATAAATACTCAAAGTTGCAGAATTAACCAGTATTAACCATAACCGGTACACAATCATAGATAATCTCTTCAGGTAAAGGAGAGAATGTGCTTTCATGAGAACTCTTGGGGCTTCATTTAGAATCTGAATGAGGAATAAACCTGAACTTTCTGTATCTGAACAAGGAGGAAGAAATCTTGCTTTTTAGAGCTTCTGTGGTCATTCTTAGTGGAAAAGGAATGAATGGCAAGGAAGGGAACTGTTTCACCCAAAAGATGTGGTAGCAATTTTCAGAAATGATGAAAGGTATCTGTGATGCCACTGGACTGATTTCTTGATACTTCTTATGAATGTAAGAGAGAACTAAATTGCAGAAAAAAAGAAAGGTATGGTAAGGAGTCAGGGAAAACTTCTGGACTGTCAGGAGCGTTCCCAACTGAAATAATATTATGAGGAAGTTAGGAAATCTCTGTTAATGCAGGCATTTGAAAAGAATTAAGCGAACATCTGTTGAGACCGACATAGGTACTGCTGATCTTACCTGGAGGCAGGGGTGCATTAGGTGACCTCTCTTTTGCTGTACCCTCTTTGATTGCTGAGCCATATCTTTCTTTTCCACCTCCTTGATGTCTTTCCTTATGCTACCAGACAGGAATGTTCACTAATCAGTTCGATCCCTAGAGTTAATGCTTTTTCTTTATATAGGCAGTTGGCTTGGGGAATCAACTGCAGCCTTAATCAAAACAAATTCTTAATAAAAACACTCAACATATGTGAATCACTCTTCACTCACTGCTATGGAGTTGTGGTGTAGGATAGACTGGAGCCACAAACAACACTTGGAATAAAAAGAAAACGACTCAAAGCATAACTTACACCATTTAGGAAACCACTTCTGTCCTTCAAGACAGCTTTTCATCATTTTCAAAAGAAATAGGTGTAGGTGCTCTCAATCTAAAGATATCTGCTTTCTTTTACTCGTTATTTTTGTCAAAAATGAAAGAATATCACAGTTACAAAGTTTTTCTTACTTATAAAGATGTATTTTACAGCTCTAAGGATTAGCAGCAGATATTTATTTCTGCTCTTTTCATTTTCTAGCTTCCCTGTCTTCAAAGCCACCAAATGATTCTTAGCAATGTTTATATTTTACTGGAGAACACTGCTGCCATATAGAATATTTTGCAGTTTTTTCTTCAAGGTTTGAATATCAAACTTTCTTACAGGTGAATAAAACATTCTTTCCTAGACATTCTTGACACTAAAAATAGGTTTATTATATTATGGAGAATGAACTTAGAAAGTTCAATTTTCATTTGGAAAGGCCAAGAGTCCTGAAACAATATTTTTATAGATCATATAACATTAATTTAAATTAAGTCATTTGCCCCAAGAAAGAATATACCTGTCTAAATGGAGTTCAGGAGTTCTTGGATAAATATAAAAGATCAGGAGTTTTTTGCTTACATTTGTATTTATTATCTTTCTCTTTTGGAAAGCATTTCTATATCCCTGCTGGGCTCAGACAACACATAAATATTTTCTTTCCTTCATCATCCAATGTCTACACAGAGGGAAGAACAGAAACTTTATCAGCATTTGCTTTTATCTCACTGCCCTTTTTGCTCTAGACACATTTTTGCCAAGTTAATAACTCAATAACGGCAACTGGTAACTCAATAATAATCACATTTGATAGTGCATTATGTAGTAGGTTTTCATTTGTCAATCTTAAAACACTTCTCCAAGGAAGCCAAGTCTTACACCGTGTGATCCTACCGAGATACAGACTCCTGATGTAACTTGCTCAAGGGCAGACAGCAGGCCAGGGTCACAACGGGAACAGAGCTGACATTTCCTTCAGCTTTCCTTCAGCCTCACATTCCCAGGCCTTTTTGCCTCAGCACTCAGCCCCCATGTTGTATAATTTGGACGTATCATTCCTATTTATGAATTCACTTATTTTTTTTAGGATAAAAATGCCCAGCTGATGTCAGTCATTAGCAATGAGTGATATTAGGAATGTGTTACTTCTGAAGGTGGTGAAGGATCTGGAGTGTGAATCCCCTGTGGAGCAGCTGCAGGAGCTGGGGGGGCTCAGCCTGGAGAAAAGGAGGTTCCAGGGGGATCTCCACAGCTCCCTGACAGGAGAGGGCCATTGGGGAGGGTTGGGCTCTGCTCCAGAGAACAGGGACAGGACAAGGGGAACGGCCTCAAGGTGCACCAGGAAAGGCTCAGGATGGACATCAGGAGGAATTTCTCCATGGAAAGGGTGGTCAGGCCTTGGAAGGGGCTGCCCAGGGAGGTCTGGAGTGCCCATCCCTGGAGGCGTTCAAGGAAGGCCTGGACGTGGCACTCAGTGCTCCGGGCTGGTGGCAAGGTGGGCATTGGGCACAACTTGGACTCGATGGTCTTGGAGGCCTTTTCCAACCTCAGTGATCCAGGGATTATCTAGTCTATTTCCACAACAACAGAAAATGACAATCAGAGTAGGCCACAAAGATCACTTTTAACACAGACAAATTCCAGCTCTGTTTGTGCATAACAAAAGTATCCGTATTATTTATGTCCTTACTAGAGGCTATTGAAATGCAAAATACCTACCTTACTATCAGGTTGCTACGCTATTACTCACTGAGTAGGAAGCCTACATCAAGGAATCATGTGGGGATTTTACTTCCTATATTTTACACCAAATTAACTACCTATTTTCCTGAGTAATAATAGGCTGCCCTAACAGTAATAAAGCTTTCAAATATCAAACCAGTTTGGAATATGTGCACATACACAACATTTCATAATACTGCACTCAAAAAATGCACACCCTTGTAAAAACAACTTGGTGGAAATTGTATAGGTCCCCAAGACAAGTTCCTGTACTAGAACATGTGCAAAATTCAGGAGATTATATCTGGACAGCATTTAAATCAAAGCAAAAGGACTCCTATTAACTTCCATGGGACACGGAATTTACTCAAATCTATAAATTAGCTCAAAAGAATTAATTGATTTCTTCCTATTTATACCCAACTTTACTCTGTAAACTTTGAGGAAAAGAAAATCTGATTTCATAAAAATATTCCAGGAATTTGATCCTTCAAGTTATTAGCATACTTTTAAAATGCAAAACTAGAGTAAAATTTTTTTTAAGCCAGCTCTTTAGTGCTTCTCTTCAAATAAAATCACTGGTTTAGTTGCTGAACTGGAGTTTAGAATCAAATTTTTTTTAAATGTTGCACAAAGGAAAAAATAGCTAGTTAATGAACAGCTTTATATATAATTTTCTGTAAAATATTAGCATTTCGGGCAACATCCAAACGTTAGCTCCCTTTGTAGAGCAGATATGTTGCAGAGATATTCACTGCTATTTAAGTAATCTCATATTCAAACTACAACACAAGACAGTGTTTAATGTTCCAGAGCTTCAAATGATGGAAGAGAGGGGTGTTGAACCAGTTGTGCTGACTGGAAGATGGCATTAAATTAGTTGTGAGAAATCCAGTGCAGACTATTTAAACTTCATCTTGAAGGACTTCTTTTAAAAATTAGCTCAAAAAAAAAAAAGGAAAAAGGAAAAAGCACAACTCAAATGCTGATTCTGCAATCCAAGGCACACTTTAAATGTGAGAATTGGTACTTACTTTCTCCAAAGGATTTCAAGCCTGAGGTTGCCTGAAGGATGGATCTCACAGGTTGAGAAATAAAGTCAGTGCAGTGTGTCAGATGCCTGTTTAGCACGTCTGACTGGGGTGTGTCCAGCACAGTATTTCCTCATTATCCTTGTTTCTGGTGCAATTGCTTTAAACCACTCTTTTTTTTAAATGGAAATATTTTGATTTTGCTTCTGACACGCATATGATTTCTTAGTTACCATCAGTTAATGTGTATGATGGAGGAGTAAAGTTTAGGACTAATTGCCTACCATATTTCATGGCAAGAACAAAAATAAGTTGCATTAAAGTTTCATAAACACAAAAATGTACCTTGAAACTAAGTGAAACAGTTCAGGCAATTTTTTGTTCTTTGATGGTAAAAAACCTGACTAAGTTTCCTTAAAGTAGCTGAACAACAAAAACCAAAAATCAAACAAACAAAAACCAACCAACCAAAAAAAAAAAAAACAACCCCAAGCAACCGGATTGGCTTTGGATTGCCTGTGGTCTGCAATTTTATGTGCAAAGTTGGAATCCAGAGGGAATCTCAAGCCTTCGTATATAAACTTTATAATGGAAATGCTGTCAAATGCTTAAGTACAGCAAGGCAAATGGCACAGCTCTAACATGTTAAAAAAATATGAAAATGCTCTGAACCCGGGGTGAAGGCGAGCTGTCTTGACACTGAACATAGAAAGGTAAATGATTGGAACTTTAATTACTTTGATCCGTCATGCCTTGTAGCTATATGTCAGCTAAGCCAACAAAACTGACACAGAACAAAGGCCATGACTGTTTCAACATCTTAACTCATTTCTTATGGTTGATTAATAAGTGTATTGAATGAAACATGTGATGAGAATGGAGAAAAACATCAAGTGTGTGTTTTTGTACACACACAAATCCCATGAGTGGGATCGTACCTCAGGGGATGTTGGAGGCTGGGGCAAGGTGGGGATCGGCCTCTCCTCCCAAGCAACCAGCAGGAGAATAAGGTGAAATGACCTCAAATTGCAGCAGGGGAGGCTTAGGTTGGACATGAGGAAAAACTTTTGCAGTGAAAAAGTGGTTGAGCACTGGCACACAGGTTGTCCAGGGAAGTGGTGGTCGCCATCCTTGGAAGTGTTCAAGAAACAAGTGGACATGGCAGTTTGGGGTATGGTTTAGTGGCCATGAGGGTGTTCAGCTGAAGGTTTGACTTGGTGATTTTGGAGGTGTTTTCCAACCTTAATGATTCCATGCTGTGTTGTTTCAGACTGTGGAGGAGCAGGCAGTGGCTGCACCCAGCACACGGCTCTTACCGTGAGTGTTGTTCCTGGGAATGAAGGTCCATGAGCCATCCAAGGGCATCCTTTCGTGGGATGTCATCCTTCTCAAGGATATGCCTATGTTTCCATGAACCCACATGCAGTAACTTCTGGAATATCTCCGACTCCTTGGTCTCTCGATAGCTATGGATTAGCCTTACTTCTTGATAGACTGAAAGTCCATGACCACCAGCAGTTTCTTTGATAATAGGAAAGCCCCCAAAGACAGAGAAGAGTCTGTACTGATATAAACACACTCTTCACAGGGATCTTGCATCCTAGACCACTGTCTTCTTCCCTTTCCAAACTCCATCCTCTCTCCGAGTCCCTGACAGCACTTCAGTCGTCTCTCACAGAAATCCAACAGGACAGCTCATGTTTACGACTCGTACTCCAGTGATCTCTTTCATTCTTGAAGGATGCTGTTGATCTGCCAGAATGAGGCAACCACGAACTTCTGACCCAAACCTGGATATAAAGCTTTCATTTTAATTTCCTCTTTGCACAAACTTTTTAGTCCAGTGCTGATTTCAGGGGTGCTCCTATGGCTCTACTCATGCTACATATGCTCGGTGTTAATAAATGTGGTGTCCAAAATTATGATCTAATGGACACAGTCATGATGAGCCAGAATTTGGCCCCTGTAGCAAAACATAAAGCCAATCATGGTATTTATAACAGAGTATGATGACATTTGTTCTGATCAAAAACTTTGGGGGGGTGTAGCAGAGACTGATTTCTGAATTTGATTTATATTTGAATCCAAGCATGAATTCAAACAGTAAGCGCTACTTTTGCCAGATTAGAGATGAAAAATGGGGTTTCATTAAGTCAAACATTTAACTTGTATCTTGGGAACAGTGTCCACTAACTAAATACAACAAGAACATGTTGAAAAATAAAAAAAAAAAAAAAAAAATTAAAAAAAAAAAAAAGAAAAAGAAAAATCAGGAATGAAATAACCCACAATTAGTGAAAGTGACTGTCTGCTGGAGCGTTGCCTTCTCTTTCTCCAGAGCAGGCCTGCACTGGCTGGCTGGATCTACTTTTCATCATGGTTGCATAGGTCCTTGTATGAGACTGACATTAGGCATTTGACAAATTTTAATTGAAGACCCTTTATACATGGTCAGATACTGGTGATCCACTCTAACACAGGGAAAAGGTAATTTTCCACAGTTGTCTATAAAGTAAAATGTTGGATAGCTTTACAAACTTTGCTTTCACAAAGCTCATAGAAAAATCTGATGGGTTTATTGCACATTAGAGATAGCGAATGGAATGCCATTTTTTGGCACAGAAGTAACCCACTCTGCCTATATCCAGTAGCAGACCTTCACCCAACCTGTGTTACCACCACTCCATAAATTTCACAGACTCTTCCAGGCCTTCAGAAATGCAGTCTGGAGAAGATAAGGTGAATTCAAGAATATTAGTGCAATTCCTTCCAAATATTCCATCCTTACTTGGAAGGATTTGAAGAAACAATGACAAGGGGACATAGAGGAGACATAAGCTGTGTCCTTCCATGTTATACAGTGAATAATAAGAATGGAGCAATGTTTGCAAAAATCATTCCTGAAAGGAAAAGGAGGCTAATTCAAAATTAATTTCATTTATAATGAATACCTCCACCAGCATTTTTATAAATAAAACACCAGGAGTTATTATTCTACTGTGTATTTACAAGAAACAGGGAATTCTAAAAAGCAGTAGAAGGACATCCCAGTCCTCAGAAGTTTAGGACCGATGAATCCTAAGGCACCACCCACCTTGTCAGAGTCATTGTGAGCCCATCTTGCTTCAAACTCAGTCAACATATGTTTTACTATTTACCTTGATAAGTGGAGAATCAAGCCGAAATTTCTGTCGTTTCTCCCATAGGCATCTCTCTTTTCTCCCTTCAATGACTTTTTAAAGTTCCCAGAGCATGAAACATCGCTTTGATGCTGCATCACATCCAGTTAGGAAGCTTTGGCATGTAGTGTTATGTTTAAACCAACATGCAAATGTAATCAGGACTGACACGTCGTCCCAATAAAGCAGTCACTCAGCTCTGAGGAACTCAAACAGACAGCTTATAAAACAGAGATTCTCACAGCCACAGGTTTGGGCTTTTGGAAATTAATCTCTAAGTCAAACTTAAAGAAAGTTTGAGATGGATCTTAAAGATGTTCCATGCCGGTCAGTGTTTAAGAGGCATTTGGATAATGCCCTTAAATAATATGCCTTAACTCTTAGGCAGCCCTGAAGTGGTCAGGCAGTTGAACTAGATCCATAATTTTAGGTCCCTCCTGATTAAAATTCCATTATTTTCTATTCTAAAGTCTCAGTCTTTGAAACATTCCCTCAGGGACCTTGAGTTGGCCATGGAGACCTGAAGGAGAAGGCCCACAACCAACACGTTGCCACTGGAGCATTTAAGCTGCTGTAAAAGCTGAACTTCCCCATCAAGCAACAAGCTCTAGGACAAGACTAAATGGCATCAGGTTGCACCAGAAGAGGTTTAGATTGGATATTAGGGAAATTTTGTTTCACCAAAAGGGTTGTCAAGTCCTGATACAGCTGCCCAGGGCAGTGGTGCAGTTCCCATCCCTGAAGGGATTTAAAGACATGCAGATGTGGCACTTGGGGACATGGGTCAGGGGCAGCATTGGCAGTGCTGGGGGAACAGTTGGACTCCATCCTACAGGGCTTTTCCAACCCAAACAATTCCATAATTCTATGAACATGCATCTCTGAGAGTTTCCTGCATCATCTCTGCAACACCAGCAGGCCCAGCCAAACATCCCCAAGCTACCAAACCCAAGAACAGGAGGGGGAGGAAAGTGGGATTTTTCTCACCTCTTTTCCAGCTAATTCTTGTTAATACTTATTGAGAAGACTGTATTGTGCTAACATCCTTTGGGAAAAGCCCTTGCCATGTCCCACTCCCCAGCCAGGAAGATTATGAAACCTATCAGACTGGGAAGACCTTCTCCCCTATCACTCTCTAGTATGACTCACCCAAAAAGGGCTCTACATGCTTTGTTAAAGCAAATCTCACATGCTGATAGTTGCTCTCTGCCCCAACCCTCTGGATCTGGGTTAAGGACACCAGATCCCAGTGGAGGGTTTAGCTGCCCAGTCTTTCAGGTCTAAAACAGCACATCCATACTTGTGTGGGCCTTTGTGCAAGTGTGACCCTCAGCGCTTCACCAGCAATATTGATTTTGGCTTTGCAATGCTCCTGTTATCCCTATTCTAAAGACGAGGGGAAAGGCACAGCTAAATCACTTATCAAGGCTGACAAAAAAAAAGCGAGTGTTGGAGCTGAGAATAGAAACCAGATCACCTGAGGTTTCATTGCTGGGAACGTTTCCCCTTCCCTCTTCCTTTGAATCTTTGTTTAGTCCTGGGGCAGGTCATTGGAAATCTGGGCAACATGCAGATATGTTTTCTTTCCCAGAAGGAAATCAAGCTTTACAGGCTCACTTTGCAGAGGCAGCCAGTCTGCTTGGGCTGCTGAGGTTTTTGCAGCTCTCACAGGACGCTGCAAAATCCAGCAATCAGACCTGTGCAGCCGGAACGCCGTCGGAGGAGATGGCAGAGCACAGGAACAGCACATTATCTAAAAACAGGCTCGCACAATATGTTTCTATGGACATCAGAAACTAATCTTTGAAATGGTCCCTGATGAGAGCTGGATTGGCCCGGGCTGCCTTCTGAAAATGTTCCAATTCCTCCTTTGCATCCGGTGTGTGTTTATTGGAGAAAGAATAAGTCCTCGTTTAAATTCTGCACATGTATTTGCACTGTGACCTTTTTAGCTGTTACCTCATGGCTATATCTGAAATTGGTAATAAAATGCAACTCGGGATAAAGAACTGCTAGGTGATTTTACACAACTATAATTTTACACTCTCAAAAGGCAGAATATGTAATTCCTTAAGCCACACACGGGAACTTGGTGATACTGGGCTGGATTTTTCCTTTCAAAGCCAACACGGTGTGAATAAAGCCAGCTCTGTACAACAATACAAATAATGAGTTAAACAGATATCCACAGTTTAGCTGATCCTGATGCAGTGAGAAAGCAAAGTGAAGCCCCACTGAAATGAGGCTGCTAGACCATTACAGGTATAAACAGCTCCCACGGCAGATAATTGGGCATCTTGGTGGTTTTATTTGTGTTTACCTATAACTCTCACAGAAGTGTTTCTGAAGAGTTTCCCAAATCTGACACACTTTAAACAATTTCCAAGACATCCTACTCATGGGCATAAAAATACAACAGAACAGTGTAATGACTGACAGTGAGAGCAAACCTTGAAAATTATTATTATAATTAGACTCTACTTTTTCTTATACTATTTTATTGCATTCCATTGTTCTGATTTTAAGACTCCATTAAGGAGCCCTTGTGTCAGGTGGTGGCCACATGCAAAGGAAGCCAGACTATGAAAACCAAATATTCAATGTCATTCTGCTTCCTTATAAAGTCCACCCAGGCAGGGCTACTGCTGCACACAAGGAGCACTGAGCTCAGTGGGGCTCTGCCCCGCTACAGGTTCAACTTCACTGACCCAAGGGTGCAGATATCATAGAATTATCAGAGAAACATGGAATACTTTGGGTTGGAAGAGACCTTAAAGATCACCTCGTGCCTCCCCCTGACATGGGCAGGGACATCTTCCACTATCCCAGGTTGCTACAAGGCCTTGGACACTTCCAGGGATCCAGGGGTAGCCACAGCTTCTCTGGACACCCTGTTCCAGGGCCTGATCACCCTCAGAGGGAAGAATTTCTTCCTAATATCGCATCTAACCTTGCCCTCCTTCAGCATAAGGCCATTCCCCCTTGTCCTATCATGACACACACTCATCAAAAGTCCCTCTCCAGCCTTCTTGTAAGGTAAAACTATTTCAACATTTTCTAAAAGAGCTGAACAATCAAATCCCATTTCCTTGTTTAAACAGAAAGGCAGAGCACGGTGGAAAAGCCATTTAAAACCAGATTCCGAAACAGTCATACTGTTATCAAATCAAGCCATGGATATATCCCTAATCCCTCAAGAGTGCCAACAGGTATTTAAAATGTAAAAAGGCTTAGCAGAAAGGTGGAGGTACAGCAAAGCAGCAAGATATTCGCCAATTGGAGCTACCCACAGGTACCCACAGATTCCCCACTCCCTGTGCACCTGCAGAGAAGGAAATACTCATCTGCATTTTGGAATTGACAGCAATTGCCACCCAGCAGCTACATGCAGGTCGTAGGATGAGATTTAAACTACCGGCACACTTTGTAACTGCATCAGCATCTTGCTTTTCCACTACACATTTATTTATTTCAGCTGACAGCAGCCTCCCTGTCCAGATTTGTAGTGGCACAATACATTAGGAAAACACTTCAGAGTTCAAGTTTGGGTTTCAGTTTAGCAATTAGCACCAGTATAACAAAGCCCTTAAGCATTTCTAGCACCTCCACTGATCTGAGAAGTACCATAACTAGTAACCCTAAGGCAACAAAACACACTGAATCTGGATAATTCTGAGTTTACAGGCAGTTCCCCATGAATCAGTGCAGAAATTGTAGTGACAGAGATGACTGGGTTTTGTGTTGGATTTTACCTAAATTATATATATTTTTGGGTTACACCTATAGCAAACCAATCATGGAAGACAGCCCAGCACCACTTCTATTGATGTGAGATTTCTAGGCACAAATGTTGCACTAAACGTTTCTATTTATATTAACGCAAACAGCAATCTCCAAAAGCGTATCAGATACTTACTACACTTACTTCATCTACAACACTTTTCATAGGCAACAGGAGAAAAAGGGATCTTCTGGGTCATCAAATCCATCACACAATCAAACCCAGCTTGTAATTGCTTTCTTAAACTGCTCCTAAGGTTCACCTAGGAGCCATGTTTTTGCTTTCACAGAGATTATTTGGGAACATCATCTTTCAAATAGCTAAAAGATTTCTACTTTATTGTGATCTGTTGAAATCTGTTCCATATTTTTTGTGCCTACGCTGCCTTTTGGCTCAAACACATCTCTGTGAGTACATCCAGAAATAAAATTGGTGTAGGTGAACGATCACTCAACCTGCATAAGAATAAATCTGAGTTGTAGGTGTGCTGGGATTTCAGTTCATGCTTCATCCCTGTGCTCACCTCAGCCTTGGAATGATATTTCACGGCTGATTTAAATGTAAGATCAGAGCACCTCCAGAAGGAGCAGATTCTGTTTCACAGGCACGTCCCTGCATCCACCTCTGTCGTGTCAGGTCCTGCAACAGTGAAACTTAAGGTGTGCTGGATCCATTTACCTGCCTCATTGAAACCCAACAGTGTGAAGAAAATAATTTATCCAGCTCCAGTTCCAGCATTTGCTCATTTTTCCAGACTAAAATAATGTAATTCATTAAAGTGTTGTCAATAGAAAAAGAAATGTTAAAGAAACAAATATCCATCAGTCTTATGGGAAATTTACTGACCCTCTGAAAATGTTTCTTAAAACATGTCCCATTTCCTTCCTCTACATCTGTAAAATCTGATTGCACAAATATTTTCTTGACCCAATTACTTGCTGATTTTATCAGCTTCTAAAACTTCTCACTTTGGGGGGGGTCACCTTCATCTTTAGGATACTTTATTTTAGAAATTAATTCCTGAGATGACATTTTAGTAGATGCATTCATAAGAATTCAAATAGTATTTTCAGCATTTTTTAAAAATACCTTCATTTCTGGAAGCACCTATAGAGCTTTGTTTCTATCACACTTCATTATATTTTTTGTTATTACAGTTGCTTTGCCCCTTAAAAGCAAATCCACTATATTTTAATGAAACTGTAACACTAAATTTTTTTTACAAGTATTCTAAGCATTCAATTTGTTTAAAGTGCTCATGAGGGTTTTTTCCCCCTCGAGGTGATTCATTCTTCCTTTTTTATCAAATTATTCTATAGATTTTCAATACATTTGTGCAGGATCAAGTCTAATCTAAACACTGGGTATTTTTGCAGACAATTTCATTATGAAAATACAGAATGAAAGTGCCTTTCTAGTTCTCTGTCAAGACTGCACATTTTCCAGATTTTCTTTTTGTAACATGGAAAAATTAAAATGCCTTGTATCTTTATATTAATTCCTAATTTCCATATTAAAATGTTTCTGTTATTGTAGAGTAGTATTAAGGCAAAATAATGGATTTTAAACGACAAAAGCCTTCTTCAAACCTCACCATAATGTCTCAGCTCGTTGGGAATAATCTTCTCCACAGTGTGATATTGATAGTTGAATTCCAAATTAATATTCATCTGTAAAATAAGCATAAAAGGTCATAATCTGGCTCCTGATAGGCATCCTGGTCTTCTCCTGATGTCCTGAACATCCAGCCAGCCACATCTGGAGCTTGACAATGTCTTATCCCCAAATACAGTTATGATCCCAGCATTTCCCCAGGGTTTCTGAATTATTTTTTTTCAGCATGAAGACATACGAACAATTTCTATATCAAATGGAAAGATTTTTTTTTTCCAATTTAAAATGACAACTCACTCAAAATATTAATCAAATACATGTGGAAAAAGCTTTCCAAAACATTCTCCCATCATAAATGACAACATTCATTTTGAGTGGAATGACATCTTTTCTTTACCCAGAAATTATGGTTTAATTTTTATATCTCCAAAACATTCTTTTTTAAGTAGTAATGAAGCAAACATTAGAAAACTCTCTTTTTAATTGCTAGAAAACAAACAAAATAATTTTGTGCTGTTCTATTTTCTAGTTGCAGGATAAGATGCTCCTTTTATAAATATTTAATTGTGAAGGAATAAGAGCAGCTGAAGACAGAAAGGGGTAGGGGGAAAAGGAAGTTACATCAGTTTAGTTGTAGAAAATATTATTTTATTACTATAGTTTAGATATCCTGGAGTGAATTATGGCAGATGCTCTACAAAGCCAAGCAGGGACACAGAGTCTCCAGAAGCCACCAGTGAAATCTCTTCTTCCTACAAAATCCCTCCTGCCCAGAGCAGATGTCAGGCTGGTGATACACCAAAGACACCAACAGCAAAGAAAACTTAATTACTCAGACTTGTTTCTACTACAGAAAAGAAAATAGGAAGTTTTTTAGCAAGTTTTGCCACAAATGTGGATCCCCTCATTGTGTTTTTACCCCAGAGTTTCACTCCTTGGTGTTGCAGAACCTCCCTGCGGCACCAAGCAGGGATTTGGGACATGAACCCTCAAACACTCCCCAAGGATTCCCATTGCTACAAAAACTGACTCAGAATACAATAGTAATTCTTTTCTCCCTATATAACATGATGGTGTCTTCTTATACTTTCATGTTTTAGTGTTTTTATTAGCAAATTTGTAAAATTACCAAAAATATTAAAGGCTTTGTTTTCAGTCGTGAATCTTGCCCTGAGACACTGACACGAAGTAGGGTTAGGTGAAGTGAACTTCCATTATTTTCCAGCAAAACAAAAAAAGAAAAACATTTTCCCTGAATATCACCAAAAAGGGAAGGAGAACAAGAAAAAGTTTGATCCTGATTACCCTTTGAAGTGTTTAATCTAAAAAACCATAAATTCATGCAAGAACTCTCTCTGCAGCCATGGATCCAACATTATCGGACCGATCTTTGTGCTGTAACTCAGACACTACAATTTTCTGCTCTCAAATCACTGTGTGTGAGATGCAGGACGTGTATAGGATGCATTCTACAAACAAGGACAGAAAAATCCAAAGTTCAGGTGTTCCAGGTGGAGAAAGGACAGTAGCTGCAAAACTTCATCATCCAAACTTCGGAAGATCATTTTTGACTTAAGTCCTACACAAGGGATCAAGTGTTTCACCCCAGTTCAATTGATTAGCTCAAATATACCTCAACAATCACAAAGGGACAAACCACGGCTTTCAACAATTATCCTTTCCACAATTTTAAAGATTAAATGGAAAACCAATAACACCTCATGTACTTCCCAAATATTGAAATCCAGACAGCTTTCCATTCCCAAAACTGAAATTTTTCTTAGAAAAATTAAAATGGTTTGGTTTATTTTTTAAATTTAATTTCTCAAGCCTTTTGCAAATTGGAAAATTTATCATCATTCTTTGCCACAGAATTTCAGTTTTGATCTGTTATCACTTCTGGGTGAGAAAGCTTTGATTAAAAAGCTTTGAATAAGACATTTGATTAGCCACATGTGTTATAAAAGCCACGTGAGTAATTCCCCTAACCAAAGTCCAACTTCCGTATCCAATCATTTTCCATGGAGCACTCTCCACTCGTCTAAAACACAAGACTTTCCAAGCCAAGAACAAGTTCCACTGGCAATTTTCAATGCTCAAGACTGCTATTGAGAGGATATTTTCCTGCTGTGTTCCATGTCATCCATACTTATTCACAGGGACAGTGGGACTTTTTTTTCTACGAAGTCTAGAGAGACACTTACTTTATGTGGTCTGGAGTCTGTTCAGAAAGACATTAAAACCAAGAAGTTAGAAGAGGAATTGGAAAAATTTCAAACAGGTGAAGGGGAATTTGTCCATGTGATGAGGAATGATGTTTCCACAGTGCTCCTTCACGCGACATCGCCAGAGAGACAAAGCTCGGTTCAAGGTTTGCCGCACGTGAATCGAAGAAATCCGCAGGCAGGATATTCTGATCATCCCTGACAACTGGATAACGACACAGAGCAGTCCTGGGGCACGTGGCTGGATGTAATTGCACATCAACAGGCACTGGAGATGACAAACAGAAGAGCAGTGCAAAAACACACTGTGGTTGGCAGCTGTGGGTGAGGAGGAACTCTTGGCATATCCGAGCACAGAAGCTTTGGTGGAGGAGGATGACTTACCCAGGAGCTGCTTGTTTGTAACTTTGACAAGTGTTTTCTTTCAACATGGATGATGTGCTGGAGCTAAATGTATTGTTACACCCAGACTGACAGCTCACATTTCCAGTCCTGTCCGTTTAACTCACGAGCAGCAGGCGTATGATGAAAGTCTAATGGCAGCAACACTTTTAGCATAACTCTGTGGAGGAAATATTTCCTGAAATGTTTGTCCAGCTTGGGTACACCAACTGAAATAACAGCAGCCAGCCCAGGATGGGAAGGTGATGTGATGGGTAAGTACATGACAACCACTCTCTCCTGAAAATTGTGGAAGCTGAGGTGGCCAACAGAGCAAAGATATTGACAATTATCTTCATGTACTTGACACGAGTTAGCTGCTGTCCCACCCACTCCTGAAGTGCCGTAAAATTCAGATAAATTATTCTAAGATCCATTTTTCTAATCAGAGTTACCTGACAGGCAACTCAGATCCACTTAAAGCCTCCAAACCTGCACAGACACCACAGTGGAATTCTTCTGTCTAAGGAGGGCTTTACAAGGGTTGACATTTGTTATCCACATGGTCAGCAAAAATCCAAGAGACTCTAAATAAGTTCTCCACAATCCCTCCTGAGCAGTGCTGGGCTTCACTCGGGCAATGCCCTCTCTGACAGGAGCAGCTGACCCAAGGTCCTGAGTAATTATGGCTATTAAGGATCCAATATAACTTTTCTGAGTGTAGGCATGTGAGCACTAAAGTCCTGGCCAAACACCAATTTGGATAATTATTTTGCCTACCTAAATGTCCCCGTTTTCATTGGAGTTCTTCATTTCCAAAGCTGTTCTGCAGCGCTGTTAAACAGCTGCAATATCTCGCCCCAGAGATGGCTGCATTTCAGTGGTGGGTGATGCGATCCAAAGAGTTTGAATATCAGTTTAATCACTTTGGCATCCTTCAGGAACAAAGTCACTATTTAAATGTAAGATTATTGTAGAGAATAAAATTGTCAATAAATGTAGTAATGTCTATCTCTAACTATAAGCAATTACAGAGCTAATCTCCAACTCTCAAAAAATAACACCAGATGGTATTTTTCAGAAAAGTCAAATGTAGAATATTATATTTTTTTGCATTTTTCAGTACATCATGATGGCAAATAATATTATGTGAATCCTGCAAGTACAAGAAAAATCTGCAAGTATAACATTCTTCTCTTCCAGCGAACATCCTGTGAATTCATAAATATTTACATTTTGCAAGTTATAATTATGTAGCACTGGAGGAAAAAAAAATAAAAAAGAGTGACTGTATATACAAGTTTATAAAAGAACATTCATAAATTAAAAATGTGCATTGTTCTGAAAATGATACCTACTGTGTTTCTTGTGTCAGCCTGTCAAACCATGGGGTGCCTCCCAACCTCTCCCTCAGCTGAGTAAAAATGATACTTTTAGGTTTGAACAGCTATAGATTTCTTAGTGTGGTTACTATTAATAGTTTTAAATCATTATGTGTGAAGTCATCACTGGAGGGATCTGTTAAAGCAGCAAGAAAAGTTTGTATTGCAACAGGGATAATGCTCCTGCACAAGTTGACAAACACAGATGCACTCCAAAGATTTCTGGAATCTTGCAGAGAAACCTTCACACACTTGCCTAAATTCAGACAGTTCAGTGTTGTCCTGTCACTGTCTCTTTTTAATTGGAATTTTGTATTAGTTTTCCTGTTGCAGTAATTTATATACTAAAGGATAATTTTAGTGTTAACGAATCTGAACTGCAGGAGAGTCCTGGAGCTGAAATTTCAGTTGCAAGAACATCATTTTCTCAGCAACCAGCAAAAACTATTCATTGAAGACTATTTTTATTGAAGGAATTTTACCATTTTCATTCATGAATAATCCATGAACAGATGTTGATTTTTACAAGTTCAGTTGTTATTTGAAATTGTTTGAATACTTTATACAAACATATTGCAACCTCTGGGTTATTTGTATATTTTTTTTTCTTCTATTACAATGTTCAACTATTCATTGTGAGATAGATCTTGTCTTCATACAAATAAATCCTTACCAATGTAAAAAAAATAAAATGGTTGGACAGGTGACATAGGTGTATTATTCATGATGTAAATTCTTTAGGGAAAAAAATAAATTACTTTATGACCAGAAAAACCAGCTTTCGCAAATAGGAAAAAGAAAGGAGAAAATTATTTGTACAAATGCTTAATACCGGCTGTGGGATGGTCAATCCCTCTGAGTGTTCTTATGAAAGCAAAAACTGTGCACAACCATTCATGCAAATAGATAAGGATTTATGAATATGGGAGTTACTTTGATATCTTAATTAATAGCTGTGAAATCACCTTTCTCTCTAAAGTATTTGTTCAGTTGTATTGTTGAGATGAAAACAAAACCACAGTGGCAGCACCTTTCTCTTGTAGGTGCTTTCAACCTGGGCTGCTTTTCCATTTTCCCTTGGCTGTTTCCCTGCAGGCACATCATGTATTTCCTGCTCTTCCTTTTTCTACCATGCCAAATTTGCATCCACTCCTGACAGTTTATCACAGGAGAAGCCTGTGAACACAGCAGGCGACTTTTTAACCATAATTTTTACCTCGTTAGCTTATGCAATATTACCCTAATTCCAGACAAATGATGCCACATCTTCCAAGAAGAAGGAAGCCACCAAAAAAGGTTTCCAAACCTGATTTAAGCATCTAAACCTGAAGTCCTTTCACCTGCACTCACACAAGATGAATTTTTCCCTCTTGTCCTTGAGTTAGATCCCTTTTAGGTGCCTTCCTGGCAGTCCCTGGACAGACATTTATTAAAAAACTTATTATTTATTGGAGCTGCAACCTCCTGGTTTTCATAGAAACATTTAGGTTGGAAAGTTGCCTAAGATCATAAAGTCCAGGTGTTTTCTGATCATCTGTGGAAAATTTACATGGTTTTCTACATGAAAATAACTGACCAAACTATGCTGATCTTCAGGTCCATGTTCTGGGAAGCAATTAACTTTTCTGAGAAACTACATTTAAATGAAAGAATAGTTGTCAGTAGGATCATGGTGACAGAGAGGTGCTGGCTGCCCAGCTCATTTAAGAATTTGGGGACAGCAGGTGGGAAGGCTGGTGGGATGTTTTGATTATTTCCATTACCTTTCAGAGCTTGTTTTTCCCATGAGCTGGAACATCTGAAGCTGGTTGATTATCGTGGCTATGAGGAGCCTGCAGTGACAGCAAGAGGCAAACGGTTCCAGCTGAGAGCAGGTTTAAATTGGATATTGGGAAGGAATTCTTCCCTGTGAGGGTGGGGAGGCTCTGGCACAGGGTGCCCAGAGCAGCTGTGGCTGCCCCTGGATCCCTGGCAGTGCCCAAGGCCAGGCTGGACAGGGCTTGGAGCACCCTGGGACAGTGGAAGGTGTCCCAACCCATGGCAGGAGAGGAATGGGATGAGCTTGAAGGTCCATTCCAGCCCAGAACATTCCATGATTCTGTGATTTCACTCTTAGGCACCAACCCAATACCCCTGACAGCCAGAGAGGAGAACTTAAAACTCAAATTACAAGCAAAATAGAGATTTTTTTTTTTAATTTATACCTGCAAAGCATACTAAGATGGTTTGCTTCATTTTTAATGCTTTGCCAGTTGGTAACATTCTCTGTGAGGCCACCACGAGATTTTTATTTGTGAGTCTCTCCTTGTGCAGCATCTTCATGGAAGCTGCAAACCAAGCCATCAGTCCAGGTATGTTTATATGTTACCACATTTTCAGTCTCTCAAATGAACTAATCCCCATAGTTGACAGCACTTATGTTGCAATGACCTGCATTCATCTGATCAACTTTCTGAATACTTACCAGCTATAATCAAATATATTCTCATCTCTTATTTGAACAAATCAAACAGAAATTGAATACATTTTTTTTATGAACACTAGCAATATGTTCTCTTCTCTGATAATTTTGACATTAAAATTCCATTTTAATAATCCCATCCTTCAGGCTTTGCAGACTCTTAAGGTATTAAAGCAAAAATTATCCTAAGCAGTTAGATTATAATGTATTTAAAGATTAGACATTTCATGCTGAATATTAACTGCTCCACTTCCCAGGGAAAAAAAAATGATGCAGGGTTTTTTTTTCCTGTATAATTTATATATTTTTGATAGGTTGACTGTACAAAGTTCAAACCCTTTATGAAAAAAATACTATGAAATAAACCCATAGTTCCACATTATATTAAAAAGCTGTATATAAAGGTAGGAGAAAACAGTTTTGCTGACATCATTAACATATTTTGATCCCTCAGAAATAGGCAAAATGGCTGTTCAACCTCAATGCAGCCTATTGGGCTTCAGAGCTGAGACAAGATAGTAAAATATTTGCAATTGAAGGAACTTTTATTTACATATTATAAGAAATGGGTCACATGTTTGGACTTAAGGTTTCATAATAATATAAAATAGAGAAGAATTACTAAATTATTTTGAAACAAAGTATATCACACCCCAAAAAAATTAACATTTAGCCTGATTCATAGGTATTTCAGGCATTTGTCTCAGTCATGACAATTCCGCATGATCACTTCCCATCCTTGGAAGTGTCCAAGGCCAGGTTGGATGGAGCTCTGGGCAACCTGGTCTATGGAAATTGCCCCTGCCCATGGCAGGGGGTGGAACTTGATGGGCTTTAAGGTCCCTTCTGAGCCAAATCATTCTGGAATTTTATGAATGCTCAAACACAGGTCTGAATCCAGAAAAATAATTCAGCCACAGCTCCTGGCACGGACATTGTCCCCTCACCACTTGCTGGCATAAGCACTGGCCAAGCAAAACTTCCTCTACACTGAGTAAAGATGCTTTAGGCTCACCCACTGTCTTATTCTGAAATAGCTTCTCTGCACTGAAAAGCCTTCACCTGCAGAGAGTTTCTACTTCTGAATATAAACTTGCAGCATGGCTCAAAAAGAAACCAACCCTGGTGTGCCAGTTCCCCCAGCAGCAGAGGTACCTGTGGACCCCCTCAAGGGCTTCCCCTCCTCGAGGGCAGCAGCACAGGGTGTTTCTCCTCTCTTTGTATAAACAGGGGGAAAACCCTGCAGTACAAAGGAATCTTTTTCCATTGGTGGGTAAACAACATCAGAGACAGCCTGACTTTGTTTCCACACTGGATGACACCATAAATACACACCCTTTCCTGTGCTATTACTTGTTCATTTTTAAACAATGTGCTAGTGCTATTAGAATTTTATTTTGGGTTATTTCTGTGGAATATTTCGCATCTTTTCTTTTTGTCCTTTTGCCTTGCCCTTCAATTTTGACCGTGATGGATCTAAGCGTATTTAGGACATTAAGGGCAAACTAAATTGTTGTTTATACAGTTAAATGTAAAAAGCATAATGGTAGGGTAGTGTCTATATTCTGGAAAATAAGTACACTTGTCTGATTTTTATTACATATCTTCTCTCCTGATGTGTACTGAGCAAATTGTGGGGTCTCTGCTGAAAATGCAACATGAAAGTTTAATTCATCTGCAGGATCTGTCAACCTGAGCCTGCACTGAGCAACTGAAAACAAAGAAAAAAACACTTGTGCTTTAGGAGAGATGCTCTAAGAATGCTTAAATGAACCCTGTGCCATCACAGGGCTGGTGAACACAGGTAAGTGGTGGACACAAATTATCTCCTTCATCAACAGCCTGTACATGGCATCAGCATCTGCCCTGGCTCTGCAGGCAGCTCTTGGGCATTGCCACCCCGAGGCAGGAGCTGAGAGAGAATCCCAGACTGGTTTGGGTTGGAAGGGAGCTTAAAACCACCCCCTTCCATGGGCAGGGATAGCTTCCACTATCCCAGGGTGCTCCAAACCCCATCCAACCTGGCCTGGAACACATCCAGGGATGGGGCAGCCACAGCTTCTTTGGGGCATCCTGTGCTGGCGCCTCAGCACCCTCACAATCAGGAATTTCCTCCTAATATCTCATCTAAACCCACTCTCTTTCTGTTTAAAGCCTGTCCCTTTCCTTGTTCCTTGTCCAAGTCTTCCTTGACTGCTGGAAATGGCACGGATTCTACAGAAATTCCTGCGAAATCTGGAGACAAGGACCCAGCAGGGCATTTTCCAAGCAAGACACTCAAGTCTGGTGGCCTGTGCGTGCAAGGGCTGCTAATCCATCCCCAGCTCCCTGACCTCACACACACATGCACTGCTTTGCCTGCCCAGATGTTTTCTGATTAATAATGAGGTCACCCCCAATGCCAAAAACACGGCCTTGTAGTTCTCCAACACTCTTGGAAAGCCACGGAGTGTTTAAGGGGGATGAAAATTTTAAATACAACATAAGTATAAAACACAATAAATCAAATGAATTTGTTTAGATGAAAAGCACTTTTTTGTTTTTGTCAGCACAGCAACTGTATATTCTACAATTATTATAATGTTTTCTGACATAAAACTGCTGTATCTGACCCAGGACTCTGGTTACACCCCTTCTTGCTTTACAGGAGCAAGAAAATGTCTGTATTTTACCACTTCCAAGGCTAAAATAGAAAACACCATTACAGGATCTGTTCCTTGGTCACTATCCCCCTAATAAAGCACTGAGGAAAGAGTGAAAAAGGCTTCATTCTTGGAATATCTGTGCCAAAATGATGCGCAAAGCTGCAGAGACAACTGAAGTGCCTGACCCTAAACAAACCAGAGGAGAGACATGGCTGTGTCAGAGTCCTCCTTCTCCCTTGAAAAGCTCTTGGCATCGCCCTCATGACCATTCCACTCTACTGCTTTTGCTTTGCGACTTCATATTTAACCAGAAATAACTTCAAGAGGTCTAAAGCCCAGCGCCAAACAGCTGAGTGTCGCTCCTACCATCATTTTTTTGGAGTCCCACGGCTGGGGACCACGGAGCCATGGGAAAAGCCGCTCTTTTTCCAGGCTCATGCAGCACCACCTATAGACAAAAAGCCTTCATTTCTCTGGAGTATTTGGGAATGGCTGAGCCGCCCGCCCTTGCTCCTGCAGTATCGTGTGTGCTGCTGTTCCCGCTGCCCGGAGCGCTCAGGGAGCAGCAGGGCTGGAGGCACTTCGCATCTCTTTGATTTAATCCAGAAAGAAATCTTGAGAAACCAAAGAAGGTGAACGAGAGTGAGTGTCTGGCACTAAACCACAAGGATCAAAGACCCAGAAAGCCGAGTTTTGCATAAAAAGTCAGGCAATTCCCGAGGCCTCTTCACCCAGAACCAGGTGCCTCCATAAACAGTTTAATTTGGGGATTTCCTCCTGTGATTCTGTTCCATAACACACAGACAGCAAATTGGAAATCATGCTATCGCTAAGAAATAGCACCCTGAATGCTTCTGGCTTTCCCAGCTCCTCCTGCACATTTCAGGCTCCTTGTGGTGTTGGAAGCCTGTGGAACCCCAGCGCTGCAATCTGGGATTTGCCATGATAAATGTCCCTGGAACAAGGCTGCACGCAAGAATTCAAAGGTTTGGGGTTTTTAAATTATGTCTCTGCTGACGGAGAGAATCTTGAAGATGCAAAGTGCACCACACAGGGGCTGATGTCTCCCGATTTCCAGAGAGTATGGAATGAATTGTGCCTTGGGATGTGAGGCATCCCATTCTCCTTAGGGCTGAACCTAAAAAGGATAACTTTCAACACAGTGAGAAGTGAAAACAGGAGTACAGAAAATAATAGGTTTTTTTTAAAAAAAAGCAAAAATAATTTTCACATTACTATCTGTTTTACAGAGTATATTTTCATTCGTATTTCAGAAGAAAAATTTAGGCAAATAACCCACAAAACCTCCCCAAGCACACACACAAAAACCTATGTCTGAGGTGGAAATCAAGTCCTAGAATCTGACTCTTGTTGCAGAATTTAGATGTGGCTTGATATAGAGCTAATACAAAAGAATGCCTCTTGAACTGAAATATTCCTGATGGACCTTTGTTCTACTGGCTGCTTTCCTAATTTGATTAATTGTAGAACTTCGGATGAGTGCAAACTTAGAACATTTGGGGCTTTAAATGCAGGATTTTCTGTCACATTTTATGCCAGTGAGTGATAATGACATATCTTGAACTTCAAAGGTGTCTAACCAATTAGAGATTCTCTGCAAGAAAAAATGTAGAGAGGAAAAAATAAAAGAAAAACTGTTTTTGAATAGTATTCCACAAATGCTGAATATTAAGCACATTTTGAGAATATTTGCTTAGTGTTAAGTGCACAGCTTGCCTTAAAATGATGAATAATTTGACTTTTCAGGATAGAAAGCAGTGCCATGAGTCTCCTCTTGAGCCCATCTTTTATTTGTACAGCCCTATAACACCATGATTTCATGCTACATGTGTTGCTTGTTATATATCCTAAAAATTCAATTTTCTTATCCCAGAAGGAAGGAGCTATAAGTGAAGGCAGTCATTTGATCATAAAGTGTTGTCAACATGAAGGAAACCGCTTTTGAACGCTCTGCCACCACCCTTATTTGTGGCAATCATGCAAATCACTGCAAACTGGTCTGAAACCCGAGTTCCTTTGGGTTTGAGTGGAGCTACAGCAACGCTGGGCACAAAAGGAAGGAGAAACAGCATCCAATAAATGTTTCTGTGAACATCTATCCCTGCCAAGATGGAAAAAAGTACACAAGTGGTGCTGCACCTACAGTGCTGGGATATATGAGCCTCCGAAATGGTGATCTCTATCTCAAAAACTATTTAAGCAGCCTCTGATAGGGCAGCCACAGTGGTTATAAGGCTTTCTTTCCTAGAGTGATAGAGCACAGTAAAATACCTTTTAAAACAAAGTGGATGTTATTGCTGACCAGATTCTGACTCCGGTGAATTTATTGTGTCTATCTTTGTAGAAGTTCTCCATTCTTCTCTACTTTCCTTGTGTGTAACATGTTTATCGGCCACAAAAGGAATTGTATTTTTTCCTTTTCATTTATAAGGGTCTCAGAACTTGGGGGGTGCAGCTGAAGGATGGTGGCAAACATCTAAAACTTCTATTGCCACTGGCTCATCAGTAAATGGCACTGTTTGGAATTGCTCTATGGCTTAGGGGTTTTATGTTTGGGTTGTTTTTCCAAGTTCTCTAGAATGAAAAGATCTTTTACTATTATTTTAAATAAACCTCTGGTAGTATTGCAATTCCCTTCTTAAAAAAAAAGCATGGGAAGTAACTCCATCAAATGCTGGTGAAATAACTGCTGGCCCTGGCCCAACACAGCCATGCAAGGCCACTTCAAACCACTCCTAAGTCCTCACTTTCTCCTCCTCCGGAGATCCACTGGTGTGACAGCCTGACCTCCCCTACCTAAGATTGCATATATTGATCCAGAAACTGCTCTTATCAACTAGAACTGCTTCTGAGATTTTGTGGGCATGTTATTACTGCTGAGCATTGAACTTTTGCCTCTCAGGCGTCGTTTCCAGAACCCTTTGGCACGTGGGGCGATTCCAGCGACCCGAAATGTCTTATGGGCAGAAGCAAATATCAGAACATGATCTGTAATTAACAGCAATGAATTCTTAGTGACTTAAATACCCAGAGCACTCACACCAACTGCAGGACTAAAAGAAAAAATTACGTTATAGACTGGCTTTAACTGTTGCTGATTTTGTGACAGAAGTGTAAGGGAAAACTTTACAAGAATATCTCTGTCCCTACTTGTCCACTTTAAAACACTCCTAAATAGAGAGAAAAATTACATGCACAGCATTTTTTCAAGGTTTATGTTTTGCTCTTAAAAACAAGACTGCAAAACAATACCATCAAATGCTCTGCTGCCCCTGGGAAGCCACGGGGTATAAGCTTAACACAGCCTCGGACACACAGAGCCTCGGTGCTGCAGTGCTTCTGCTGAAGTCAGGGATGCTGATGGCAGGGGTTAAGCCAAGCAGTTGTTTGAGCCTCCTTGGGATCAGGATCCTGCCTGCAAGTGTTATCACAAGCACTTCTGAGTAGTTCTTTTGACTTCAGGGGTAAGGGATGCACGATAACGGCACCAAGCATTTGCTTTACGAAGATAAGACTGTGTACCATTATAAAGGGTGGTTTTAGCTGCAGCAGCTCAGCCCAAGCTGATGAACAGACCAATTACACACATTTACCTTCCCCAGGATGCTGCTGAAGCCAGTAGAGATGCAGAGCATGCAGAGTCACTTGACTACTTGACCTAATGCAATTAGTGAGGATTGCCACCACACTGAGAAGAACGTGGCCCTGTGACACTGCAGGGCTATAGAACCCATTGTGCAAAGCCTGACACATGTGTTAGACAGGGGGAACACGTGTTCACTCATGTCACTGGCTCCATTAAAATAAACAAAAGCCTTATCACAACCAGTTAAGTTACACTTTAACAGACCCCACACTCGAGCTGCAAGTCAGAAGTATTTACAAGCTTTAGTGAGTCTCCCACACAATTTCCATATGCCCTTATTTACACCTCTCTCAAGGCATCATTTTGACCACAGTTAAATAATCTGTCACAGAAAGACTGTAAACTTTCTGAAAAAGTTCTGGTTATTATAATATTTCTGCATTTATATTCCATCACATCA